>NW_022639458.1:2033014-2059994 GCF_010583005.1 Odontomachus brunneus
TACAGCACGGATGTCTTAGTGCTATTAAATATTGATATTACTTTTTTATATAATATTAATATGATAGTGGGAGGATAATTATGTCCAGCATGTCAAACGCACGTATCAAAATTTTTCTTCGATTAACGTACGCGGCGAATCTACCTTTCATACTTAGATCGATCCTTGAGTCCCAATTTTTATATATATATATTTAAAATTCCCAAAACCCATTAAACCGATGACTCAAATAGACTCATTATATATGTTACGAATCTTTCTTTCTCTCAACTTATACCTTAGAGAATTTATAAACATTGTGTTGCGAGATTACTGTCGAAGCCTCGGTGGCCGAATGGAAAAGGCGTCCCGCCCGGAAAATGGGGAGGTTCTATGTTCGAGTCCTAGCGGAGGCAGTTTTTTCGCAACATATATAATGAATCTATTTGAGTCCTCGGTTTAATGGGTTTTGGGAATTTTAAATATATATATATAAAAATTGGGACTCAAGGATCGATCTAAGTATGAAAGGTAGATTCGCCGCGTACGTTAATCGAAGAAAAATTTTGATACGTGCGTTTGACATGCTGGACATAATTATCCTCCCACTATCATATTAATATTATATAAAAAAGTAATATCAATATTTAATAGCACTAAGACATCCGTGCTGTACTCCTTATTTGCCTCTTCAGTTCTTACTGTTTAGTTGCACATGTTTTCGAAAGAGTTCTTGGGAAAATTACAATTTCAATTAGACTTAAACGTTTAGATTAGATTTCAATTTTACTGATAAAACTCTTAAAAATTGCGTCGAAAAATATAATTTGTTCGACCCGATAATTGCAGTTAGTCTAAAAAGAAGCTGTAAGTCAATTATATACTTAATATAACAAATTTAATATAACAAACACATATCTATACACACAACAGTATCCATATACGCTACGTGCATTATATTATAATTTTTTCACGCTATGTAATACGAAGCATTAAGATCTAAAATAAGTTGCAAGGATTACTGACGTATCGTTGCATATAACGCAAACGATTACGCGTGAGCGATCGTTGCTGTACCATCAAATCGGCTCCAGGTATAGATGGTTCCGTTCACCGTTCGGCGCGTGTGAGTGTGTGTGCCGCGCATTTACACGAAACGAATTTTATTAGATCGCCACATCGACACGCGTTATATCGTCCATGCGATATCTGTCTGGTGAGTATTCCACGAGCGAATGTATCGTCTAGAAGCGGCTTTGGCGCGGAAAGCGGTTTGATGCGCGCAGATTACCACGAAACCGCAAGCGGCAACGCGCGAGATCGCGCAAATTCGTACGCGACGCGAATACACGAAGCGCATATTAAAAAAAAAGGAATAAAAACGAATAAAAAGAAAAAAGCAACCCCACCAGTACGGTTCCGTTTACGCGCGAATCCTCACTCGCGGATCGTGTTTCTGCGGGTACGACGTGAACGCGAATGTGAATGCGAATGCGCGGGCGGCTCGCATCCGGTATTTTTTGAACAATGCCGCGGATTACGGGTAACTTTGTCCAACGATTGCGATTATGCTGACGCCGCTTCAGCACGGAAATTACGCTGCTTATATGCACCGCGGCCCTTTCATCGTTCGCGCGTGCTTTTTCCCTCCATACCGCGCAACGACGAAGAGGAAGAGAAGGAGGAGGAAGAAGTGGAGGAGGAGGAGGAGGCGACGGCGAAATGAATGGCGAACGAATGTGTTTCTGAAACTTGTTTCGACAGTGGCGATAATAAGGGCCCATTGAGACGGCACGACGGCTATTGTGTCCTGGTCTGGATATACCTGTCCTGGTCCCGCCGAACATCCTGAAGATTCTCAATAGAGCGAGCAAACTCGAGAAACGGACGAGCGTGCGAGTGGACGCGCTTTCTTTAGACGCGGAGTCCTTTTAAACGCGCAAGTCGCCGTGTTCGTGATCGCTTTTATCCTGGTCTCATCCTCATTCATGTTAGTGCTTGTGTAGTCGCGCGTAATGATTGCAACTCGTCGCGAATGTTTTCAGGATCGAGCTACGTTTTATGTTGATGACAATGAAATAATTTAATAACGATTAACCCTTAAAGCGAATAACGAGATCATTCGTACGTCTGGGTACTTTTAATAATACTGCATTTCTTCTGATCCCAAAATTTCTAAAGCTTCATATATATCTTAAAGAAAGATTAGTATAACAAGGGCACTTGAGAGAGGTAGCGACAAAATTTGTTAGTTACTGTTTGAATAGTAATCAGAGCAAAAATCGACTCTGGACACAAGTAATCCCTCACTTAACGTATGCTTTTTATATAAGTAAGTGAAAATTTGTTTTGTTATTTTTCAATGTTTTTTTCCGATTTCTTTCTTACTTTTGTATATGATACATAAATATTGTTTTATTTAGTCTAATTTCTTTTTTTTTAAATACACCATTTTTACATGCCGAAACAATTCAAATTTTTTCACGATACCATAATAAATTATTTTTTATTAATAGTTACGGTCTTAAATATAAAACTTTTTAAATGACAATAGTAATGACTTTTTTAAACGAAATAAAATTTTCGATAGATTCTTATTTAAAAAACAACTGGAAAATCATATACAACTTTATTTTTTTTTAATATTCCCATAATTTATTATTTAGCCTAAAGAGATGTGTGAAACGTGTATTGATTGATTAAAAAATCTTCTCAGATAACTTCCAAGTCATCTTAATAAAATGACAGTAATATCATTATCGATACTATTAGCTGAGTGGGGTATCTTTTAGTGGTTTGGGCTTCAAGTATCAATATTAAGGTCTCTCATTGAGATGTACACGCGGGAACCGAGATGGTCAGTAATCCGTGTGTTGACGATCTCGACGATAAAGGAAGCCGACAGCCTCGTCGAAGACTTTAACATCGGGCCGGATTAAAGGAGCCGCGCTGGTAACAACATGGAACGAAGGCAACAATGGAGGCGGTAGCCGAGAGATTATGACCAATAAATTGGTTCACGGTTCATTTCACTAATTCCCGTAATAATCTAATAGATTAACGATTATCTGTTTAGTGCGGCTCGTTTACGTCCGGTCTGTGTGCCGAGGGACGGTTCATTCAAGAATCATGAATGAACCTTTGGGACTTCTCTCGAGGCAGAGAAGGTCCTGGAACGCCTCACGTGAAAGGTAAGGGATGTGTGAAGCGGAGAAACTTCCGACGGTGGCGAAGAATTTCAGATAAAAACGCGAGAGAGTAATGTATTTTAAGGACGGCGAAGTCTCTTTACCGACACGAATGCGTCGGTTTTAATTCTCGACGAGCAATTAAAAAGATCTGTTTTATATGTCGAATGTGATCAGGATTAGGGAGATTCCTATTTACACACCTCCGACAATGCAAAGTCGATGGTAGTTTGAGTAGAAACGAACGAGCGCGGATCTTTCTATCGCGCCGACTAACGCCACCGAATTCGGGGTGCAATTTAATTTAATGGTGGCAAACGGAGGTTGAAGGGGGATCAAGAAGATTGAAGGGGGTGAAACGAGCAAAGACCACCGATCGGTATTTAGTGGCTCCTGCGAGTGACATGTACGAGCTAACAACGTCCCATCGCACATTTTGAATGGGCCGGGAATCCGAAAAAAATTTTTTTAAGTACCGCGAACGTCAATCAATGGACGGTCTATACTTTTATGAACACCATAATATTATCATTATAAACATAATTATATGATAATTCGGATTTAATCGCACAGATTACATACAATGCGCTAGACAAGGATGTTACAGCTGAAATAATTATAACGAAATGAGAATATTTACATTACATTATACGCGACAAATAAATTCATATTGCGTGTAAATAACGTGATATGGACAATCGTTTCAATTAATATTATAAATACCATTTTATCCGTAAAAAACACACATGAGAACGCATTTTTTCGCATAATTTTTGCCGATGAATATAAACGATATTTTCAAGCTCAATTTTACTGCTACCACGTAATATGCGGTATGGATACTCAAAAGAATAGCTATACCCTCGTCCACAGCGCCATAGTGCCAATGATTCATATCGACAACCTCGGCCGAAAAACGCAAGACAAAGGTGCGCGTGTGCCCGCGCGCGTGCATGCGGTCGCATAGAATCGCGTCAATCGTTGATGCACGAAGCAGAAAATAAAGACAAGCGCAAGTGCGCCGCGGTGCAGCGTCGCCGACGACGATCTCGGGGGCGACACGCTGCGGCGACAAAGAGGGATTTTCGCGGGGAGTGGACCCGTCGGTGCGTTCTTGAATGCGAGAGATGCGCCCGCGCGCCCGTGTCTGCGTGCGTGGTCGCGTGTGCGTGACGTGGGTGGAGAGGTTAACACGTGCGCGCGAGGGATTTCTGTGTCGCCGTGAAACGCTTAGCGAGATTGCAGTCGACAATACGACAATACAGCGTGCGTGACACGCCCGGCGCGGTTTTCGCAGGATGGGAGGGCGGGAGGACGGGACGCGCGGAGAAGGGGGGAGGGGGTGAGGGCGCGGGGCTGCAGGGGGACAGCGACGACGAAGGGGTGGATTTCGAGCAGACACTGAAATCTCGCCAATTCTAGAGGGATGGCTCGCCACACCCCTGCTCGCGCGAGGGCGCGCGGCTTTCATCATGCGGACTCGACTCCACCGCGGTCCGCGATTCTCACCCTTGTTTACCGCGACGACACACAACCACTCTCTCATTCTTTCTCTCCCTCTCTCTCTCTCTCTCTCTCTCTCTCTCTCTCTCTCTGCCTCTCTTGCTGAGAACAAGCGCGTAATATTTCTATACTTTTGAAAACTCTGGATTATCGGCTAATCTGCACGATGGAAGCGAATTTTATGTCGGCAACCTGATGAATCCTATCGGTGCCTAAGCATCGTTCGTGCGATGTTTAGTATATATATATTTATATATATACTTAGAAATAGTATGAAAAGCATGTCGGAATACTATTTGATAAAATGTGTACGATTATGTAATGAGTTGATATCATTTTAAAAATATCGGTTTGTATTGCAAAGTATGTTCAGTATTTAAGTTACGTAGTATAAGGAGAAAGAGGGACAATTCTATTGTAATACTTTTACAAGAATATTTTGTGAACGAAATATCGTCACCATTAAAACATTTGTTGAAGCATTTTACCCCACATATCATTAAGTAAATGACATGCCATGTTTTACTTTTCAAGAAAGTTGCGTCATGAAGAGAAGGGAGGTTACGCGATTTCTACGGTGGGACAGTGATGTCTCTTACATGTGTGTTGAAAAGATAAAAACGGGCCGGACAATACGTCGGACCCGATCTCGAAGCAAAGTGGCAAGCTGCTAGTACAAAAAGGTGCTCCTGTGTATACGGAATGGTATTCGGGACTATCCTCACCCTTCGGCGCGATGCGCGTTGTATCTCCACTCTGTGTATCTACCCATATGTATCTAGCTTATAAAATAGCGCACAATGCTAGCATTATGATGCCCGGGAAGTGCACAAGTGCACGGGCTCTTGAGTTTGTACCGAAGATTTTGTATCTGCATCCCTTTGTGTGCCCGCGAGGGCTCAAATGGCCAGTCAGTAGCGAAAGGGGACCGCACGATATACATCACGCTATATTTTCATACGTTTACAGCGTGCAATAACGTGTATTTATTACGTAACCGTTCAAGATGTGTCGAAGATCGTGATATCATGAAAAAGAAAGTGAGACACGTTGCTTATGTTATTACGTGTCTCTCGAGTTTAGTCTCGAAGGGATGGTAAACGATCTTCTAATAAATTTTTTTCTTTTTCAGAAGCTGATCTTGTCGATCATTCTTCACGCATGGTACAGTAATTTCAGGGGGATTCACCGGTGCTCCGAGCGAACAGAAATCATGGTTTGGTTATATTTTTCATAGGACGGAGTACGTTTTTGATGGAGAAGCATGACCCACTTCTTCGCTATTACAAATCAATATTACGTCGTCTCGAGGGCGCCTGGCTATACGTCAAAGCGAGATCAAACTTTTTCAATCTCGATTAATTCCGCCGCTGCGGTATTGCCGTGACAGGGCGATTGTCCGCTGTTAAAGAGTGCGGAAAACTGCGGTTGAGTGACACGAGCGCTTGAAATTTAAAAAAAGAGCCCTATGAAAATAAATAGAACGGGGGTGCGCGCGGTGACAGGCAGCGGCGCTTCATAAATGCCCGCTGCGAGGTAATTTCTCTTTGTCACGCTCAGTACGATAACGAGATATGACTCTCAAAAACGCAATTTGAAAAATTGCGCCGCCATTTGTAACGCACCAGGTTACTCATCCTAATTGTTTTTAATAATAATCCTCAATAAATAGTTCACTTTTTACCAATGTTTGACAAAGTTTTAATATTTTAATATTTTTTTTTTATTTATTTCAACAAAAATTATTTCAACAATTTCACATGCGCGCGAAAAGCACTTCTGTTATTTATTCCAATCTGCAATTCAACAAGATCGTTAAAACTTATCTTTTGAATATGCTTTTGAAACTTATATTTTGAATATGAAAGAAGAGTGAAGTTCGATTGAATTGCAAGCTTTTGAATTTGGACTTTGACTATGCAAGCTTTAATCATTCTTTCTAAAAATTGAACAAATGCTTTTTTCTATGATCCAACTTTATCGATCACTCAACTCAAAAAGACAGATGAACCCTAATCTGGCATATCTGGGATCATCTTTGACACTACCCGATTTTTAATTTTATATTACCCGCAAATTCTAATAGAAAGAGGACATTCGGTGCTTTCATATGCTCAAAAAGAGTTATAGTTGGTGGAAATATGAGGTTTAAACTCAGTTGAACCATTTCAATTGCCTGTCATGTATCAAAAAGGCAAAATTGCTATAGAGTTGTTTTTTATTCCAATGTGCCAGATTAAAATGTCAAAGTGTAAAGATGAAATAAAATGATTTTTCGTTATATTTCGGCTCTTTATATCAATATAAGAAAAGTTATATCAGAAAAGAATTAATTATTTTATGTAAATGGTTTATCTATTTGTGCCTATATATATTATACATGATCAAAGTTTTTGTACCATCGAATTCTAATCATATACAAAATGAAGATTCAAATAATGATTAAAAAATCCTAGAGTGTTAATGTCTTAAATTTATTTTCAGAGAAGTTACAAATTTTTAGGTGAAGTCTCGTTTTTATCGCGTTTCTCTTTACATTTGCAATAAAATTAAAATTTTAAATAAATAGTTGTTATCGTTTCTATATATATATATATATATATATATATATATATATATATAAAATTTTATTTTACAGATTTGAAAACGTATACTCATTATTTTTTATAAATTTTTATTAACCACTTTTACGGAATATATGTAAATAAGGGAGGACGAAAACGACCTCAGTGTACCAAATTAAAGTATCAAAAACATATACCATATAGGTATTAAAATAAATCAACACTGCGTGCTTTCAACATATCGTCAAGCACTACGATGGATAATGCACACATAAGTACACTGAAAATTTCAAACGCGAGATCGGAAAATCTCCACGCCAATGGGGCGCTCTGCGTCCTATAAATGGTTAAGCCGAGGGTTTGGTTGCTGCTTCGGCACAGGGGTAAAGGTTACAGGCCGCCGATTCCGTGCGGTTTCAGGATACGTGCGCGCGTAAAACGTATACGCACGATACACGTGTATCCGCGCGGAACAACGCGGCTCGTGAAATCTCCATGTAAGAGTCCGGCCTTGCGCGCCGGCTCTCCCGTAATGCCCGCAGGAACTGAGGGGGAATCCCCACGGCGGGATCTTCAATGACGATGACAAGGG
Source organism: Odontomachus brunneus (assembly GCF_010583005.1). NCBI lineage: Eukaryota > Metazoa > Arthropoda > Insecta > Hymenoptera > Formicidae > Odontomachus > Odontomachus brunneus. The sequence continues at coordinate 2,040,841 of NW_022639458.1, forward strand.
CCGACAGCCTTTCCAAACACGCAGTTGTAAACGTCTGCTCTCGTTTCATGCCAGACGTGACCGTGACCGCGTCGCCCTAAGGGCTTTACTATTTCGGCAGCGGCTACTGTTCGCTACCGAGTTAATACGCCGGTAACTCCCGCCGCGGTACGAAACGCGCTCGTGTGTCGGTAGATTTGCGTGAGAAGCTCGCGACTTGAGGCGGTTTGGCGGTTTTTAGCTGACGGTTGAATTAGTTAGCACATACCTAAGGTGTGACCGCGTCTCTTTCACGTAAGGCTATTAAAGATATAATGCAGCTGAAAATCGGAGCACCTGCAATCTTTTATCGTCAAAATTAATTCGTCAAAGTTATTTTAAAATTTGTTGTTTATTCTTTTTCGTTTTTAGTGCTCGCTCACGACGTGAGCGCGTTGCTTTATTGAAATGGCAGATTAGCCATACCTTTCCAATTGAGCACGTGTACTTCCGCGTGGGGAAGACACCCTCCGAAAGGATCGCTCGCATTTTTAATAACAATCTAAAGTTGAGAGAACTTGGCGATTATGTATTTTCTTCTTAATTAATTGAAAAGGTATGTTGAAGTATGAAGCAAATTCCTCGCGTAATGGTGCTCGTGTGCGTATGAGCGTAAGTAATGCTACGATTTGGTATCCTTACGATAGGCTTCCGAATCTCCCGAAGCTGTAATCCGACTAAGGGTTTACTATATTCAATACGCGGGGATGATAAAGTGGCACCGATTACAAAATCCTGGAAATCCTCTTGATCATCAGCCGTTTCCCCGATTCGTCCCGATTTTGTGAAAGGATTTTACCGATTTCTAACGGTACAGATCTCTACCTTGAAGAGCTCGGTTCACTGCGCCCAGTGGCCTTTGAAAGGAACAGACGCAGTCAGCGTATATAAACCAGCGTATATGTCAACGACAATAAACCTGCCGTTACTCTTTACTTATATATATTCGGAGAATTTCATGACAATCGTAATATGCGTTTCATGGAAACGAAAAGTCCACTTGAATACATGAATATGTGTGCTTTCAATAATTTTAATTTCTATTTTTATTTTTATTTTACTTCAATCTCTAATTTCCTTTTAATCTCTATTCAATCTCTTTAAATGATATAATTTACACACACACTTATATAATTTATCTAAATTATTTTATTATACTATATATATATATATATATATATATATATATATATATATATATATATATTGCGTTAAAAAACACAGCACTATTTTCGGACCAATGCTCACTGACATGTATAATTCAGACTTTATAAAAGGAGAAATTTAAACTCTACCCTCTAGAACTAATATATTTTCGATTATGCGTTTTATACGAGCAACGATTCTTATTTTTATTGGATTATATTCCCTGTGCTAGACAAATTCTTTTTAGCACACCCTTCTAACTCTTTTGTTAAAACTGGTTCAGTGGTTTAGATAACTCATACTCTCGCGTCCATCAGGTTTGGGTTTGATCAACCCTTTACGAGCTCCATTTCTAAGAGAAGCGACACCGAAATGACAACTACAGCAAAACGACAACAATAACAACAACAAGAACGGCGTACAAGAAGGTCTGTGGAACCGCCATGAGGCTTATGGAAAGCTTATCTCCCTAATGCTGGTAATACTTTGGCTTTAGCCGGGCATTAAAAGCAAATGCACTTACATTCTACTATTCGAGCCTGGTTTCTGGTGTCGCGGACCAATATTAACGCATGAAAGAGCTTCATAACGCTCCATAATCCCGTTTACGTTTCTATAAGTCTTACACATATATACACAGGTCGGATTATCAAAAAGTGCATAAATACGTCGAAACTGTTCGCTTTGTAATCCTTTGCGAAATATATATCCTTTAGTCGTTTCTGGTCACAGTCGGACATGAATCGATTTTATTTCTTTTAAAAAGACTTTTTCAAAAAATCCTTCTTTTATTGGTGAAAAGAACTGGAGGAATTTTTGGAATTTTAGGCGAAAAGAGAGAACTTGCGCATCTTTTTCGTGGAGCGGCGTTTGTAGCCGCTCAAAGCTTTTGAGCGTCGCGGTCAGATTTAACGTCGACATATGTCTATGTTTGCTTTTCAACATGCATGCTCGTCTGATTACTTTGCACAGTCGGACCCTTCCTCTTTTCTCAGATGACCACAAATCGACAACCCTTCGCGCGCGAGCGAAATCGAGTATGACGAAGCGAACAGTTGTTTACATATAATCATGCACGTGAATAATCAACCGCGATCGAGTTTTCTCTTTGTACGTAGTTATTTTTGCAAAGTTTTGCCAACGTGCAAATGGTTGATGCTATAGCGGCGTTATGAGACTATAGCTGTTATTTTATTATTTTCGCGTTGACTACAAATTGATAGCACCTGGTATTATGGTCGGTATGCAGCACTTTTGGCGGATTGCATTGTTTTGAAGTGATGTATGAAGTGCATATAGGATGCGAGAACAGTACAGCGGTAGTTCGTCGGAGAGAGATGCAGTGTGAATTAGTAAGTTCAGTTGAGTTACGTTGAGGGCACAACTTTCCTGTTAGTAATGGTAACGATCTTCTCTCGAGCGATCTTTCAGAATTTCCAGAGTTATAATGTTGTAATTTTCAAATTGTCTTACGGGAATTTAATTAACAATTTTGCAATTTGAAATATTAGTGGCTGTGTATTCTTAATAAAGAAAGATATGTTCTTCTTGTTGAAAAAATCTATACATAAAGATTTTATTTTCATGAACACGACGTATTTTTATCGAGAAAGCAGCATTGAAAATAACTAATTAAAATGTACAAATGTAAAAACAAACAACGTAGTCAGTAGTCGTTTAAACACATCCCTAGATTTCAACAAGAGAAGGTGTGAATAGACTGTTCCTGGGGATAATGAGGAATCTACCGGCTAAGCATCCACTAGCCCATCTATCTAACCAACCGCCGGTTAGTTCCCCCATACTTATCCGTTCGCACCCCCCCTCCCCTTTCGACACTATCGCTGCCACCGGCACTGCTAACCCTCTCGCGCATCGGGCTTCCCTTTTAACCTCTGTCACCCTGTCGCGTTCGTTCGTTGAAAGTTAGGACGTAAGTAAGTAGTAAATACGCAGAGAGAATATTATAGTTCTTTTTTTTTTCATATAAATTCTTTTTAATTTTACCACATATTTCTGGTAATGCAGTACTGTCAGTAAACTCTATTTTGCTAAAAGATATAATAAATTTTGCTAGAAACGTAGCAAAGTCTTTAATAGCACATTTCAGTTCCTAAAATATACATATGAAATAAAAAAATAATCGGTTATTGCAGAATATCGATCTATTCCTCGGTCACAAAATTCTATAGAAATTTTTATTCTCTCAATACAGAGATGTACAATAATATTGTCAAGAGTCAAATTTTGACCTCTCCTAGGACTGAGGCAGTATTTTCCACAATGTTATAAAATACACAATTAAGTTGGGATAAATAAAGAGAAGGGGGATTAAATAAGTAATAAAATAGGATTCAGTATCGGCTTGACGTGAAAGATGGATTCATTGTATATATTGTGTGCGTCTCGTCACTGTTAAACATCACTATCTCCCCGTTCAATCTTATTCACACTAACATCCAGCTCACAGCTCTTATAGACTTTACCTTTCTTTTAATTTATGATACTTGATGATAATACGACAGAAACAACGTGGCGTGGCCATCACTGTGTCCTCGCTTTCACACCCAGATTTGAATCGGTCGACACGTTTCAGTTAAATCCGGCAGCTTTGGCAGCTCGACAGATAGTTGCGAAGAAACAGTCGGAGCTGACGAGGACAGGAGAGAAGAAGCAAGGATAAACCGGGTGAGGATGAAAACAGATGAAATTGACGACGGGCGGAACGCGACGAGTGATACGAACAGGAGGAACGAGTACTCGCGAGAGCGGAAGCGCGCAAAGGAATCCTTTTGGTAGAAAAAGCGTAGACAGAATCGCGGTTGAAAGGATTCCGCGGATTAAGACGCGATAACGAGCTTCGTTCACCCTCGAAAAGCCGTCCTTAAGAGGATCACGGCACGACGGCGATTCCGCGGTGATTGGCTGATTATCCGGCAAAGTAATATCGCCGGTTTATTGTTTCCCCGATCTGACACTTCAATCCTCGGAGATAAAAGATCCTCACCACTCCGTTGACACCCTAGCAGAGAGATAGTGAAAGGGGGGAAGTGGGATAGAAATGAATTACGAGAGGCAGCGAGGAATAAACGCGACGTATAAAACAATTAGATCTATCATTGCTGAAGTGAGACATAATTGCTTAAAGAATTTTTTGCATTTTTATATTTTCCGAAAGTGCTTCTTCATGCGCTCAAACAACTTCAATCATATTTTGTTATCCTGTACTTAAAAATCCAATTTAAGTTCACCTAGGTTCTCCTGTTACTCCAAACAAATAACAAAATTTTATTAAATATTTTATAAATATTTCGATGATCGCTAACATTTAAATCAGTTAGAATCAGCTAAAATCAGTTAGATCTTTCAGTAGTAGTTTGAACTTAAGCTTAAACTCTTTTCAAGCATATCAAAGTCATTGTTAGGACAGAATAGTTTAAATACTTAAAATAGTTCAAGTATATTTAACCTAATTCTTAATCCAAAATCTAAGTTTAAACTACTATTGAAAAATTGGCACTTAGACTTTTATTAAGTATCTTACTATATATGTTTGCTTACTATATATATATATGATAGTAAGATGTTCAGATACTATATATATATGATATATATATGATAGTAAGATGTTCTGTTTGTTACATAAAATATGCTGTAAAAATTGAGATGCTTAAAAATATTTATGTCTTTAAATTGGGATTATCATAAAATAAATGATTTTATTATTATGATTAAAGGATATATTAATTAAGCATGAAAAATACGATCTCAGCAATCCTAGTTGAAAATTGGCAGTTCGAATTGGCGATGGAAAGGACACCCCGATCGGAAGACAATGGCCTTCAGCGCCACCGAAGGGAGACCTTCATATCCACGTCACGTCACCTATTATTGCGTTAACAGCTAATCATCCACGATCCCTTGTTCTACCGAGTTATGGGATTCCAAGAGGGTGAAACCCAGACGCACGGCAGGCTCGGAAAAATAAAGACAACTTGGACGTATCCGCGACCTCCGGCGAATTGTAATCTCAGCAGTTCCGAATTCGAATTTGTCGCGTCCCCGACTTGTGAACACACATGACTTTTAACGGAACTGCAAGGGAACTTTCACATACGACCCTGGTCGAAATTTGATCTATTAATCTCTTTTGATTCTATTTAATCTACTAGTTTTGCCAAAAAGTCCTCTTTAGAACCTACAAATGGTATTTTGTGTTTTCCATTATTCAAAGGAGAGTTAAATAGGTCTTCAAGTTTTCATGTATGTTAAACATACACTGATTTTTCAGAATATACAGATGTTAGAAAGTTTATATCGAAACTTAAGTCGAAATATTAATCCAACTCTTGACCTCAATATTTCACTTAATACCTATTTTGATAATCTGAAGCCTATGTCAACCTAACCTAACTCTTTTGATTCTATTTAACCTATTGCCTTGCCAAGAAGTCCTCTTTAAAACCTACAATTGATATTTTGTATGTTTTCTGCCGTTTAAAGGCGCTAAGTAGAGAAGACTTCAATTTCTATATGTATCAAACATAATACACTGATCTTCAGGATACCCAAATGTTCAAAAATTCAGATCAAAAATAAGGTTAAAATTTCGACTCGGGAAATCTGGTGGAGTGTTTCCGCGGGATATCTAGCCGATGTCCGAAGATGCGGGGAAACGATCTCGCGGAGGGTGGAGGATTAGGATGGGGATTCGAGACAGATTGTTATGCCTAAACAAATCACGAGATTGTTTGCAATGGCATCGTTTCACGCATGAGGCCGCGGCCGTTCTTTATTCCTTTCTCGAGAGTCGATGCCACTTGAGCGAGTTGGAGTGTAGGCGAATGCGAAGAGGGCGAAGGCAGCCGGTGCTCCTGCCTCTCCTCCTCTCTTTTTCTCTCGGACGGTCGCCACGCCGGTCACCCCCGCGGGGTGGCTTTGATCTGCGTAGGAACCTAACCCCGCTGTTATTTTATCCACTTGGATGATGCTCCAGAGACTGCGGGACTCCGCGTCGGCAGTCATCACCGGCAAAGGAATGACGCCCGCGCGCGCGATTGTTTTTCGGTCTCCGGCCACTCGACGCCAAGGAGTCGAGCTTTCCGCATCGTGTGTCTCTCTTTCGTTCGTGTGTCGTCTTTCCGTTGGTTTATGTTTATCAAAGCAAACGTGATTGTCATTACGAGAAAGTCCAGCCGGTGATCACCGGCTTCGCGAATGCCGACGCTCGGATTAATCTGCGGTACTAAACAGTTCGTCAAAAAGTCCAAATGGACTTGCCGCGAGACTCATGGAATGACCCTCACTTTGAGACACATGGAAAGCAGCGCATACACAGTGCGAATTTTTCATGGTGGCTCAGAGATACATATTTCATCGCGAGTGGACTGAAGTAGACTCCGGATATATGTGTGAATTTTCTCGTTATGCTTCCGGTATGTAATTAGCCAAGCGGTTGCAAATCCGAGCGCAGATGGGCGACTGAATGGCCGGCTCATAGTTATCGCGATGTTTATGCACTCGAATGTGGCTTCCATCTACGTGAAACATGGTTATGGAAGCTGTTGCATGTCCTTCATATTGTTTTCAGAATTTCTTCTGCAAAAAGTTACTCGCGCAAATAATAAGCGGATTATTTTGTTTTTCTATTTTTTTCTAATTTTTACTTTGATTGTCCTATGAAGATATATATTTAGACTTATCCAAACTCGTCCTCGTTGGAGGACTTTTGGTTATTAAAATATAAGTCGATGCTCTCACATAATCGCACCTGGCGCTGGCTTAAGAGTACCGACAATTAGATGGCGTAGCGTACGGCGTAACCTCCGCTGTGGATTCTCCATATTCATGGGAGATCAGCGCACGTTTAGACGGGGGATATGCCGGTGAGTTGATCAAAGGCTCGACTGCGATGCCGGGGTCCTCACAGCCCCTGCGAACCTCTCGCTCTTTATTACTCAAACAACTCCCGGGCACCCGAAGTTCAACTGTACTTTTCAAATAATGACCCCGTCATATTGTATACCTTTGCATTTTTGCATTAACAACTCGGCGCTTTCTTTAATGTTTCGAGATCGACGGCGGCCACGAAGGGGGGCGGGGTGGAGACGAGGGGAATCGGCGCTCTCGAGGGGCGATAAAGGGAGGCAGGAAATGAGAACCACTCACAGCGGGACTTCATTGAAATCGTCTAATGTTTGATCGAGAATCGGCACGCTGCCGTGCGTAAGCGAAAGTTACGTCTCACGGCAATTCTCATCCAGAGTCCTCCTCCCGGTGCAACCATCTTCGGAATTTAAATAAGGTAATGTGAATTTATGCATCACATTATAATACGTAAAGAAATCAGATATGTGTCGTTATTACTAATATTAATAATATTAATAATATTAAATCATGTTAAAATACTATATTGTCTAAAAATTTTTACATCTGTAGGGAAGACCGGGAGATCTAGTTGACTCAAGGAATATGTTGACCAATTAAGAGGATTATCAAATGTTGCTTTCAAGAACGTAGATACTTTTCTCTGAATTTCATTAACATTGGAATAATATATATATATATATATTACAGTTAAAAAATAGAAAAAAAATGATTCAGGAGTAGCCAAATCGAGTGTTGGCAGACGAGGTAAAGTTGGTCTATAATTAAAGGCCGCCGAGAGAGCTGTGGAGACCTCTCACGGAAACGCCGAAACTAGTAATCAGGATAAATATATATATATATATATATATATATATATATATATATATATATATATATATATGTATGTATGTGTGTGGCCTTTTTTATACACCTTGGACTGTTAGTTAACTTAATTTGATGATATTAGAGCAAGATGATCATGTTTACAGCATGTTTATACTTTAGATATTACAGAACAAAATATACGATTTACAAAATCGTTATGGGCATGAACACGTAGGGAACAGCTGTTTCTATCATGTTTACAGTAAATCATAATTAGTCTGAGAAGTTGTATTTTTGAAATTCTAAAAAATGTAATATTTTGCTCCGATCTTGTTAAGTACAAGTTTCATGAACATGTGAATTGATATATGTGGCATTACAATATATAAAAAGATCAGATGTTTAACTAAATTATGATCAAATATCATATTGTTCTTTTGAAACTTTTTCATCTGCTATAATACACGCACAATTGCAGATACTCGCAAACTTCAGCAAAACGCAGTTCGCGAAGTGCTCGCAGCTCTCGTTATTGCGCAACGTCAGCGGCGTCATGTGCTTGACAATAAACAAAAGGGAATATTTCAATAGGGAAAAGAATGCGGAAACGGAGCTATTTACATATTTGGGGAAGTCAACGTCCCGCGCGCGCGAAAGAAAGAGAGCTGCAAGACGCGGTTGGAATTGAATGGAGTGAGCGGCTTCAATTTGCGTGATGGCCGCGCGATGGCTGCGCGCTGCGTCTTTCCAGGATGACCGTAATCTTCTGACGTCAGGAGAGGAAAGCAAATTTTATCGCTGCCGTTCCGGACGCGAAAGGACGAGCACGACGATAGGTAGATCCTCGGCTTTGTTAAAGGGCCAACTTTATAACCTTTCATATCCGTGTTTGCAGACTAGGGGCAGAGACGAATGTTCAACGAGAACGGCAGACTGTCGTGTACTATCTTTAACTACCTACCAATCTTTCGACCTACCAACCTTTTCAGGACGTAATTAAATGACGTCACGTTAAATTTTCTCAAAGTACCCGAGGAACATGCAAGTGTTTATGATTGCGCAAGGTAGTTGCTACTACCTGAACTATGTAAAATGATACTAATTATGAACTGAGTTTATACTTGAAATCATATCGAGTACTATTTCACGTGATCCAAATGGCTACTTAAACCGATTCACACATCGATTTCGAAGTTAATTATTCGATGTAATAATTACTTGTACCGAGTTCAAAAACTCAGATTCAGAACTGAGTACCAAATACCATTTTGCACTCTAGTTATTACTGGACACAATGTTGTTTCTTTCGTGCAAACGTAGATAAGACATCGAAAATGCATTTATGCGAAGCGATAATTCAGTCTTTGTCTACATAAAGGCTCTGTTTATCACAAAGAGAGTAGAAGATAATTAACTAATAAAACTCTACAATTGAGGCAAATTATTTTTCTAAAAAACGCAGTAAAGTAAGTATTTTTGATAACACACCGATGTAAAGGCCGATACGAGTTTGAAAAGATGAAGAAATTAAATTTCGCATCAGGATGGGATGCTAAGACTCATTTCACGCGAGAGAAGCAGGAAGTCGTCGCGTTCCAATCGCATGATTCCCGTGCCGTTATTTACGAAAAAATGCCCCCGTCTTGAGTCATACGTTACTTTCCCGCGATTTCGTAAAGGCGCGTAACAAAGGCGAACATCAGGTAGTCCCAGGCGTAATCGCCTTAGCAGATATTTCTGAATGCCGCGCCGGGGCCGCGAGAGTTCCATCCACCCCATAATGGGTATCCGGCACACGTAATGATAATCCCATAATGCACGGTTCTACTTGAAATTGGCCGGGTACACAAGTCTCGAATATCTTCCGCTCCGTGGGCATCGACATCGCACTTCCTATTGAATTCATCTACGATCTCGTACGGTCGCGATGTGGGTATGCTGGTAGACAGGGAAATATCGCGTATAAATATATAGAGACCGTCCTAGCTCTTGAGACAAGATGATTCAGTGGAATTGACATATGCATCTTCTAGTCGTGTTCGATCGAGCAGCATGAAGAATCTTCGTGTTCTCAACAATATGACGACAATATGCGGTAATCGAATGTGCATGAAGCATATACGATGTGCATATACGATATACGAGGAAGAAGCCGGAGGAAGCTATTTTTACTATCTTCCTTTCACTAGTCACATCAATACGTCATATCAGCTATGGGTGTGTAGTAATATAGCATTACTACACACATAAAAAAGTTAAGAGAATTTTATTTTTTTTTAATAATAAACTACTTTCCTTAAAAAACATAAATAAATAATAAAAAACAAATATAGAATATTTTTTTGAAGAAGTTAAAGCTAACATTTAAGGAACAACATCCGGACATATCCGGAACAATAATAACAAAAATAACAATAATAACATAAAGCAATAAAAAGTAGACAGACAAAATTAAAACTTAAATTTAAAAAAATGATAATTTTTACATTTTATAGGTTTTATTTTTCATACACTGCCCTCGGCAGATACAAATAACAAAAGGTTTCATAACAATAAAAACGTGAACGAAAATTCGCCAGTAAATATGATAAAAATTATTGAAAAAACATTTTTGAAAATATAAGAAAATTTACATGTTACCAACTCACGTTAAAACCGTTATACACTCACGTGTATAACCGACTCGAAAAGAAATTTGCGAAAATTAAACTAAGTATGTCCAACAACTAATAAATTGATTCATAAGTTATACTACGTCTGATAAATTTACTGACATTCTTATCAACTTGAAATATCTAATCTGCATGTGCTGCTAAATGTGCAACCGCCGATATCTTCAAAATGTCGATAAGGTTGCGCGACACTCTGCAAAGTACTTCTATACCTACATTGGTACCTACATCTGGTATAATATCAATGAACATCTGGTAATGAGGAAACCGAAATAAATGGAGTGCGTTTGTTGGTAACAATTCAAAATTACTTTTGTATAATACAAATTTTGAATCTTTTCTAAAATAAAATTTACTTTTCTCATGATTAGTTTTTATTTTAGTTTTAGTTATTACTTTCAAGTTAATTTCTCATGAAATTCTCGTGACATATATATAAAATGCGTAATCGAATTTTTATAGTAAAGGGGTTAATATAAAATTAACTTGATATATACATATATTATAGACAAAAGATCCCTAAGATATTACATGACAGACAGTTAACGATTTTTATTGTCATATATCTACTAGTGGCAATATTAGAGAATCAACACATTCCAGTAGATAATAATGGATAAACTGAATTGAGGCACCGTCGGCAATATTCGATGGAAATTAATTAGTCGGTAAGACTCAATCTTCCGTAGGTAGAAAAGTATTATTGACAATAAGTAAATAAATTACCGTTTAATGCAATACATACCGTTTATTGCAATGCAATACATAATAAAACGTAATGAACTCAGAAGTACAAGGTTGCAAAATTTATTACGCTTTTAATATGGATTATAATTACATGCGCGTTTATTTAATATGATTTTTCTATATCATGTATCTAAATGCGTGTGATATGGAGAAATCATATTCAGTAAAACATAAATCATATAAAATAAGGAATAGGCTTTTTAATAACAATATAAGAATATATAGAGCTCAAAATACATAGTATCATAATTGTATTTTAAATTTGAAATATCTTTTTCGTTTTTCGTGCATATTTGTCCGACATGGAATCAGGGAATAAGGTAAAAGTAACAAAATTGTTGGAATGTAATTGCCTTGGTGGCAGCTAAAATTAAATTTATAGCGGCAAACTGATAAAAATGCTAATCCAAGTGTGCGTCATTAAGGCAAGCTTGTAAACAGCGACCTACCTCATTGGTTTCTCTGCTACTTTGCATTCTAATACAGCAATTAATATTTTGCTAAATTGGAGGTAAACGCGCGATATAAAATTTACGTCTCTTTTGAATTGCTGTACTCTTTGAAAATGTTTTATCGTGCTTCCGCAAAGTAATTAAAAGCGAGTGAATGTAATGGAAGAATGTAATTAAAAAGAAAGCTCTGTATCTCTGTATCTCTGTATCTGTATCTGATACTAAAGTTATTGGAGCAACCACCAAGGAAAATGCACGAAATGGAATGGGATCTACAAACTTTTGAAGCCACAAAGATATTTCCAGCTTGGCAGTCTTTTGTGAAATACTTTGATTAAACGATGTGTTTTAGTTTTGAAGAATTACAAATGCAAGTTGATACACAACAGGAAATACATCTTCCTCAATTATACCTTGTTCAGGACAATCAGAAATTACAACGTGAAAAGTTTAGCGCAAATCTTTTAAGCTTTTAAACATCAAACAAAATATTTGTTAAAGCAAAAGAATTAAATAAAATAATCATTGTTTAAAATGAATTTTGTGTCATGTATCATTTAAATTGTTTACAATGTTATAAATGTAAAACATTTACAATGTTTATCATTTATACACACACTTGTTCAAGAAGACAAATAGCTTTCGTTTTTAAACAATTATAAACCAAAAGCTCTTCTAGTTAGAACATTCCTTTTTATCTGTTTTATTTATTAATTTTTATTTATTTGTTTTTATTTTTTAATAAATTCCATTATTTAATTGGACAAGGAATCTGTCGTTACAATTTTGATAGTTTAATTCCTAAAACACCTGTTACATAAATTGTTTTGTTAAGATAATCTTTGTGAAGCAAAGTAATTGTTCGTTCCTAAGAAGCTTTGTATTTGTATTACACTGTTAAGAGTTACCGGTAGTTGAAACTTAACGGGCTGATACGAAAACATTTAGAATGACAAGACTAATAAAGCTTTATCATAACAAGGGGGAAGTACGCAACACGAGTCATATACTTTAAGGATGATTAATTGCCAAGAATATTCGGAATAGTTTTCACTTGTGCATATTCTTTAACGACGGATTAAATCGATCAGATATCCAAATAAGGCAAAGTACAATCGATAATTATCGATTCTCAGATCGTGCTAACGATTGCTAGACAGAAGGAAGATAACGACATAATGTTATCCCCCTGGTATCTCTATTAATACAACGATAAAAGTGATCGTTTGGACGATCACATGCGATCGATATCGAAAAATATTATCGCTACGTGAGAATTAGCAGGCGCGATGTGTAGTGATTTCGTTGCACCACTCCGCTCGGCATTTCCACTCAAATAGATACCATCGGCTTTTTATAATTTGCAGCGCCAGATCGTTTTATCAACGATTACGTGTCTCGCTTCCGCGTGCTTTCCTCCCGTTCGCGCTATTTGAGAGCGTGTGCGTAAAATGAAAAAGAAAAAAAATCTGTTATTTGTATTTGTATACGTAATATATATATATTTGAAATTTTTGAGCAACTTTTCGAGGCGAGCGATATACTTTCTATCGAGTTATCATGCTGGCAGATGCGATAACGGTACTTACGGATCATCTAATTAAGCATTCATATTAGTATCTTCAACGCGTCCACCAATCAGATTCTATCAGATTGAAAAATGCAGTATGTAAATTGAATACATGTACTTGTGCAGTACATGTACATGTACATGTACATGTACTGTAAGCTTTGATAAGAGTTCTACGCGCCAATTGGATATTTGAAGAACAAGCCGAGTATTTAAAGGATACTGGAAGCGAGAAAAAATATTATTACTACTAAACAGTAGCGCCGTAAAGTGATCTGTAAAGCGAAATATTACAATATCGCGCCTTTTCCTAACACGCCAAAACCTGAATAAAATTTAAGAGAATTATATCTTTCAGTGAATATTTGAAATAATAAACTGTGGAAATTGGAAATTGAACGCGTAGTAATAACCTCATTAAAATCAAGATAATTTTTCAATCGTTAAAAATACAGAATTTACAGCATATTATCATTTTCTACTTTATATGTAATAGAATTTAACATGACATACTTAAAGATGTGTACTTTTCGTTTGAATTACCAGAAAAGTCTTTCTCTCTCTCCCCCTCTCTCTCTCCCTCTCTCTCTCTCTCTCTCTCTCTCTCTCTCTCTCTCTCTCTCTCTCTTTCAACCGCTGAGCATAATTCGGCATGTTCTTCATCAAAGGCACGCGTAATCCTTATATTCGGATATATGAGAATTCGTATAATTCGGACGCTGCTAGTTAATGTACGAAAGCACCGACTGAGGATCTGCAAAGGGCATAAAGCTATCCGCACGAGCCTTTGAATCCTTTTGAGTTTAGGTCAGCTGATTATGCCCTCGACGGCGACGGCAGCGACGGCGGCCACGGCGGCAGTGGCGTTTAATCCGTCTCCGTTTCATTTGCATCTTGCGCCAGTGGCCGCTCGTAAAACGTACGCGATAGCGATAAAAGTCGTGCCGTTAACGCGACACCCGTTAACACGTGCGGCAGGACATCTGATAATGTCCATTACGTGCTGCATTCGTCTTAATTAATGCAACGCGAGCTCAACATGACGACAAGCAGTCGCCGCGGACGAGTGTCGCGTACTTATCTGTCGCACTTGGCTTGCACAAATATTCTCTCTCACTCCCGGGATATCCCGTCTATCCTCTTTCTTTTTTTCTTCTCTTTTTTCGTTTTTGTGCTTACTTGAGATTCTCACGACCGCCGCGAACTTAATCTCGTGACGATTGCCTTGACTTCGATCTCGACTCGTAGGAGCCTGGCCAGCTCCCCCGCGCCTTCCCCACATTAATCGCGCCTACTGCGTTGGCATATATTAAGGAAAAAGTTGGCGCGCACGAGGAGTTTTCTCGGTAGACAATCGTTGTGCGTCGTTGGAGACAGTCACTTACCGAAGCGGTGCACAAATAGGCATTACGTAAGTCGCGATATTTTTATTTTTTCCTTAAGAAAGTTGTAAGACTAATGTCGTATTTTCAATGACTATTTTTGGGGTTATTAAAGGGACCATTTATAAATTTACTATTTATCGAACAAGATTACGTTTCTATATATTTATTTCGCTATTTAAGTAATAAATGTTAATTTCTAGACAAAGTTGAGATAGATGTATATGCATAATATTATAAGTACAAAAGAATATATTTATTTCTCTTATTAGTTTTTTATACATTAATCGATCTATTATTATATATGTATATATGTATAAATAAATAAATAAATATATATATATATGTATATATATATATATATATATATATATATATATATATAAATGTTCAATATATTTGTATATCTATTTTGAGTATTACTATAAGTTATGAATTTTTCACTGTGGTATTTTCCAAACAAAATGTGGTAAGTAATTCTGTAATTTGTATATAACGTCGGTATATTAGTCTTATATATATTAGTCTTTAATATTATAGTAGCTTTTATTTTATTAACTTTTATTTTGGATTACAAGAAGTTAAAAAGCACGCCAACCCTAACGAACAAGTATAAAAAGTGATTATTTTTTACTTATTATTTATCTTACCTATTAATTACTAATATACTAATTACTTATCTTATCTTATCTCTCTCTCTTCAGATTTTAGTTTCAAATATCTGAACTCTTGAATGGTCAATATTTTTCCAATTGCATTAGCAGTTAGATATTTCTATTTATATATTGCGCAAGTTTCAATGATTTTCTAAAAAACTCACTTTGTCTTACAACCTCCTTAAATCACGGTCAATTGATCGCTTGCTAATCGTGCGTAGAGTATGTATTTAGATAGCAACTGTATGCGTTAATATCCGTAATTATTATTTTGTCAAAAAGATATATATATATATATATATATATATACAAAACATATAAGCAGCACAAAATATATAAACCGAATATTGGGTATGTCACATCGTGTAAACTGATTCCCAGTGGGTCTCGTGATTCGTAGGATAGTGTGCGAATTTTAACATACCCTGCATACGTCCCACTCGTACCGCCAAATTTATGCAACTTGTAAATCAGCTCGTAGATTTATTTAATTTATTTTTACTGCACAGAGGAAGGAATACATACGTACATACGTACGTGTATACGTACGTTAGCGCATAGAATTTACGACTGTACAAATTCCGCAAAACACTTCGAGGTACGAGTCTCCTCAATCAATATTTCACAGTGATTTACGTTCGACGAGAACGTCGAAACACTCGCGGGGAATAATGGCGCACGGGCGAATAAGTTCGAGATTTCATCGCAGGCAGTCTTAAGACGGAAGTAAAATATGAAAAGGGACACGAGAGCGGAAGTACCGAACGGACAGGCAAAATAAACCGCGCGGACGCACACTAGCCTTGGCATTTATCCATCCTTCAGCGGACAGTGGAACTAGTTTATTTTACTCGCCAACTTCAATTTTCCCTGATAGATTATGGTCATGGAGCGGGACAGCATAGCGTAAAGCCTAAAATCGATCATTGTCTTTTAGAAAGGACTAAGCCCCGGCTGCTCCACTTTTTGTCCTCCTGAAAATCGTTAAATTTTGTATTGTGCATATAACATACTCGCACAAAATGCTTTCAAATTTTATCTCGCATTTTATTATCGCTCTAAATTCAAATTTCATTGGATATATCATTGACATATAAATCATGTAGTTTAACATGTCTAAAATATCTCGTTTTATCTAAGGGAGAAGTGGAGAAACTTAAATTAAGCTGCATTTGATAGAAACTGTGATTTTATATGTATACCGACAGACTGATTAATGATATATGCAACTGAATTAAATTTTTCTTGATTCGGTCAGACATTTTATTAATTAAGGAAAAAACATCAGAACGAGTGGTGGGAGCAGCAATAGCTGCGACCTCATGACCTCATTCGGTAAACTGCCTATTTTCTGCTTTCCGCACACAAGGACTGATTCTTGTTCTTCTCTTTTTTAAGACCATTCAATTTTAAGGGTTGCCCAGAGAACCAACTCTCTTCCTTAGAGTAGTAGTGAGACTTATAATCGACCTATAAGCAAGCCCAGCTGTACTTCTCCTCTTATCAGTTGAAGGAATTGTCATCTATAGATTCCCCGCGTCTCGATGAAATCTTCCAAGGCAACTTATGGAAGTACTTCTATCTCTGACAACGCGAGTGACGAGCGCTTCGCATATGTTCTGATTAACGGTTGATAAAGTCTGCCGCGACTACCCAATAAGAACTGAATACAGCTATCGCAGATGGAACGTATCGAATTGCGATTATCGTAATTACCGCTCCCAAATAGGGCGCTTCTTTCTCTCGCAAATCGCTCGATTAATTACGCGAACGTCGACATCACCTGTATGTGGTGTGTGCATTTTCATATAGCGTATCAAATTAAATTTGAATACAGTGACAAATTGATTATTATGTTGAGACATTGCGATACGTCAAAAACAGTCGTCATTTGCATTATTGAAAGCTTAATGAATATTACAGTATTTGTGCGCCGACTGTTGCGTCACTTTGATATCGATATTTCATATTCTCATACTTGCGGAAATACTCTGCCCATGTTTTATGTTAATTTCTTAATTACTTACTTACTTCGTCACTTACCTTAATTACCTAATTACTTATCTTACCTTGCTTCTTCATTAATTACCGGTTACATTAATAAGAACGGGCAACCAGAACAAAGAATGCAATTGCAACGCGAATCGCTTTGTGTCTGTGTAAATGATAGACTTTTGTTCTGTTTTCCCCTTCTTGAGAAAGCGGCAAATGGGCAACAAATTGACTGCGCTGGGGAATCAGGTCATATATATTTAGACCAAATACTTTCTTGCGCGACTTGCGTCAAGCTTTTACTCGAACAAAACTTGGCATCATGAATATTTTTACATGTTATGGGATACGGTCGTTAACTTTTATGGCGCCGTAATACGTGTTGCAAGAATTATAGTTATAATACGAAGAAAGACACAATGTGCGAGGATATAATATTGCCGGTGCCGGTACTGTGCCACGCTGTGCCGGTAAGTGTGAGTCAGCCGTCAGACTGTACTTCCCCCGAGGAACATTGGAATATTTCTCGGCCAACTGCGATAATATTATCGTATAAATATTTCCAGCGACTGTGAGCGCGTAGAGACGTTATACCTGCATACGCCCTCTTAGATACACATGAATTTTATCGTGAATGTTAGCCAATACTTGGCCACACGCCGACACTGGCGTGACGATTATATTTCACGTTGATATTTAATTGATACAATAGGTTATAGCTGTTCGAGCTTCCATATCGATAGTCCATAGCATCGGTCGAAAGCATGTCACGTCGAGATGGGGCTTAAAAGTCGGGAATACAATCAGGTTCAGCATTGCGAGCCAGCAGAAGTCCCTTCGCCTGATAGCCCGATCATAGCGCCGATAACAAATCGTACATATTGCAGGACAATGGAGGATAAAAACAATGGCGGGCTCAAGTTCCAATCGACAGGGTCCAAGCTGGAAATCCAATTGGACGATTCTGCCGAAAGTATCGCGGACCCTGAAAATACGAGGAGAAGGAAGATGGACTGCACCGCTCAGCGTGTGTTCGTCACCGCGGTGGACATGTTTAATCATGCCTTGATAATATTGGTGACATCGTACCTTGTGTATCACGCGGCCAAGCAATGTTACGTAACGAATGTGCACGTAATCCTCTGCACCATTGGGGTATGTATTCCGCTCTCTCGTAAAACACTCGCTTAATCTTTCCCTATGCTCTTCCTCGTCGATCTCAGAGCATCGTAACTCATGAATCGGTAAAATTGGCTGAGTCGCATATTGGTCGACCGATATCACTCGACCTCGAGTAATCAAGCGCTGACGCGAACTTGGTTGCGCTCTTCTCGAGTTCTTTAAGAGAGCGCGTTGCGAAGATATTTGGATTAATTAGAATACTTCTGGTGCAGCCACAAGATATAACTTTACGTAAAATTCCGACTATGCGAAGTGACTGACGAGAATTACGGCCGCAATCGCGAGGGTTTATTTTCTTTATAATGAATGAGAATTTCGATGTCTGCCTTCCTCTCGACTGTATCACGATTACATTTCTTCGTATCCTATCACACACACACACACACACACACACACACACACACACACACACACACACACACACAAAAAGTAAGGCAATAACTCTGTCTACACAAACCCACTTTAAATATCTCTGTTATTTCAAATGTAGGGAAATAATTATTCCGTTATTTCAAATAATGTAGGAAAATAATGGAGTGTATGAAGTTGGCACCCCACTTTTTGAAATTTATAATTTTGAAAGTTGTTCCAGATTGTTCTGACTTTGTACCACATTGCTCCAAAGTGATATTGCTTCATTCGAA
>NW_022639458.1:2060096-2060198 GCF_010583005.1 Odontomachus brunneus
AGGACAAATCCGTAAGTTGAATTATAAGTCCAAAAAATGAAAAAAATGTTTTTGACCTGGCATCCCATTTTTTGAAAATAAAGCATTCCGATACCAATATAA
>NW_022639458.1:2060234-2061749 GCF_010583005.1 Odontomachus brunneus
AAAAAAAATGATTTTTTGAGCTGGCACCCCACTTTTCGAAAATCGAACATTCTGATACCGCAATAGATTGTTCTAGTTGTTCCAAACATTGTTCCAAAAGGACAAATCCGTAAGTTGAATTATAAGTCCAAAAAATGAAAAAAATGTTTTTGACCTGGCACCCCATTTTTTGAAAATAAAGCATTCCGATACCGATATAGATTGTTCTAGTTGTTCCAAACATTGTTCCAAAAGCACAAATCAATAAGTTTAATTATAAGCCCGAAAAATTAAAAAAAAGTTTTTTGACACAGTCAATCGGACCAAGAGTAAACTTATACTATCTTTTTTGTTCCAATCAAGATCTTTTCTTCTGAGTTGTTCTAGGCTTAAGAATTATAGTTCTAGAGTATGAGACTCATAAGATCATTCGTTCTCCGAAAATTCGTAAAAAAATCGATTTGACAGTACTCGACGTCAAGAGTAAACACATGCTTCCTTTCTTGTTCCAACCGAGATCTTTTTGTTCTGAGTTGTGCTAGGCTTAAGAATTATAGTTTTAGAGTATGAGACTCGTAGCGTCATCCGTTCTCCGAAAATTCGAAAAAAAATCGATTTGACAGCACCCGACGTCAAGAGAAAACACATGCTTCCTTTCTTGTTCCAACTGAGATCTTTTTGTTCTGAGTTATACTAGGCTTAAACGACGAAGCAATTTCACTTTATTTTGTCATGACATTTTGTAATTATTTCCGCCAATTTTCCTATAATAAAGATTAATTTTTGTAAGAAATCATCTTTTTCTTGAATTTTTGTCACCTCAGAAATATATTTCAATCATCCTTATTTTCAATCATCCAAATAATTATACTTTTTTAAATCAGTATATAGAACTTTTTTTTTTAAGAAAATAGTTTCATCTAAAAAAACCTGAAAATATTTTTGTTAATTTTAATATGTTGTTAAGTTATGAATTTTTTTTACGAAATTACATTTTTTGTCGATTTCGGCAAATTTAAATTGTTATTGCAAAAAATTGTTAATAAATGACTAAAGTAACTATTGGAACATAAAATATAATCTCTCTAGAGTATCCCAGAATTTTTTCAGAGTTTTTAGATGAGTTTAACAAAAAAATGTTACTTAAAGTATTTTCAGGTGTTTTTAGATAAAGTATCCAGTAAAGGACTTAAAGTATTTTCAGGTGTTTTTAGATGAAACTATTTTCTTAAAAAAAAAAGTTCTATATACTGATTTAAAAAAGTATAATTATTTGGATGATTGAAAATAAGGATGATTGAAATATATTTCTGAGGTGACAAAAATTCAAGAAAAAGATGATTTCTTACAAAAATTAATCTTTATTATAGGAAAATTGGCGGAAATAATTACAAAATGTCATGACAAAATAAAGTGAAATTGCTTCGTCGTTTAAGCCTAGTATAACACAGAACAAAAAGATCTCAGTTGGAACTAGAAAGGAAGCATGTGTTTTCTCTTGACGTCGGGCGCTGTCAAATCGATTTTTTTTCGAAT
>NW_022639458.1:2061759-2064556 GCF_010583005.1 Odontomachus brunneus
CTTAAGAATTATAGTTCTAGAGTATGAGACTCATAAGATCATTCGTTCTCCGAAAATTCGTAAAAAAATCGATTTGACAGTACCCGACGTCAAGAGAAAACACATGCTTCCTTTCTTGTTCCAACTGAGATCTTTTTGTTCTGAGTTATACTAGGCTTAAACGACGAAGCAATTTCACTTTATTTTGTCATGACATTTTGTAATTATTTCCGCCAATTTTCCTATAATAAAGATTAATTTTTGTAAGAAATCATCTTTTTCAAAATGTCAAATCGATTTTTTTTCGAATTTTCGGAGAACGGATGACGCTACGAGTCTTATACTCTAAAACTATAATTCTTAAGCCTAGCACAACTCAGAACAAAAAAATCTCGGTTGGAACAAGAAAGAAAGTATGTGTTTGACGTCGAGTACTGTCAAATCGATTTTTTTACGAATTTTCAGAGGACGAATGATCTTATGAGTCTCATACTCTAGAACTATAATTCTTAAGCCTAGAACAACTCAGAACAAAAAGATCTCGGTTGGAACAAGAAAGATAGTATAAGTTTACTCTTGGTCCGATAGACTGTTTGTCAAAAAACTTTTTTTTAATTTTTCGGGCTTATAATTAAACTTATTGATTTGTGCTTTTGGAACAATGTTTGGAACAACTAGAACAATCTATTGCGGTATCAGAATATTCGATTTTCGAAAAGTGGGGTGCCAGCTCAAAAAATCATTTTTTTTGTTTTATTCGAAAACCGTTTCGAATGAAGCAATATCACTTTGGAACAATGTGGTACAAAGTCAGAACAATCTGGAACAACTTTCAAAATTATAAATTTCAAAAAGTGGGTTGCCAACTTCATACACTCGAAATAATGCCTATAAAAGTTTCATAGTTTCTTGAGGAAAACGTAACGTAGTGACAATGATTCTTTTGTGAATGGAAGTATAACGATTTTTAAGTGATTTTAAACTTTTAAATAGAATTGCATGCTTTTTCTAATATAAATCAATTTTACTATGTATGCAGGTACTGGTAAAATTATTGAAAAGTGAATACTTTCCGAGTCAGTTTTTATTTTATTCTAATACTTTCCAATGCAAGATATGAAATATCGTGAAATATTCATTTTTCGATAAACCTCACTTTTTGTACACAGAATGACGGGTAAAATTGATTACTGTAAAAAAAACATAGAAGAATTTTAAACAAAATTTCGCTGCAGATTTATTGATGCATCAGTGCAAAGATTAATAGCACTGATCGATTTCTCTGCCATACGTATATGTGTGTGTGTGTATATATGTATATACATACACACGCACATATATATGACGTATATGCTTGACTTACATGCTTGCCTTTTGGAATGTTTCCATTCCATGTCAACATTGTCATATGTCGATGTGAAAAGTTGTATTTTCGGTAAATATCTGTCAAAAATTATTGATCGATATTCAGTAAAGAATAGTCTAGAACTTTCTATAATATACGATGTTGTGTATTTTTATTATATATATTCAGCAAATTCGTATAATTTATATTAAACTTCGCCTTGCCCTACGGACACAAATTAATTGCGATAATTAATTTCGCTGTAACTATATTAATATTTGAATATTAATACACACATCCGTACTTTCAATCAGGAAAAGGATCTCGGGCGAGACATGATTTTTTTTATACAAAACGTGCCTTTTTTATTTCGCTCCGTCACAATGAGATAGTGCAGTTTTGGTTTCAGATTCATACAAAATTTAAAGCCATTTAAAATTCCAAGCGAATCATAATGAATAATTTACGCACGATGTGACGCGCACTTTCAAGTTGCTCAAACAAACAGAAATAAGGAAATGTTTGCTCGGTTGCTCGCGTGTTTACAGAATACACTACACATTTCTTCGTTAATCTTCTAGATACAGCTGCGGAAAAATCACGCGCGTGTCTATACAACGTCTCGTGTCGTTAAGCGTGACGCGGGCGTCGTACAAGGAAAAGTTTCGCTGTAACCCGAATTTTTTCAAAGCTGTTCACGTTCGGGACATCTTCATTTATTACGTAGCTCATCGGCATGCATCTAATATAAGCGACCGGGGAAAACCCATCGTGTTAGTTAGGTTCTTCTTTAAACTTACATCAATATGCGAATTTACGACTGCACTCCAGAAATAAATCGTAGCTCTTATCTTTTCCTTGTAAGAAGCCCCTGGTTCGCTTGCGCGAGCACGTTTCAAGTGCAACGATAATTACGCTGCTTATCCACGGGAAAAAGCAGAGCTTAAATAAAAATGAATCGTCGATCCCGGCCTTCTTAAGCTCGCGGTTTCTTGCGCACACCTGAATATGTTTCGCCGTGAAATTTTTTGCTCGCGCTTTGTACAACGGAATGGATGCGATTAATTCCTCCCTGAGGATTTTTCGACGAGCATAGTTCAATTTAGTAACAATGTCTGCGCGCGAAGCTTCCGCACGGAAATGTATACCTTTGCCCTTTGTACGGAAACGCATCCCACGTTAGTTGCTTCAGACTTCGTACGTATTGCATCACTTTTGCATGAATAAAATATTTCACGTCGATATATTAGGACCTTAACTTAGTTTCCGCCCGCAAATGTTAGATGGCAATGCAAACAGTTCTAGTAGTCATTACTAACGAAACAGGTAGTTTGTGATTAATTTCGACATTTCTCGATAACATTCAGTCAGCATACACAATTATTTTCCTAAACAACAATTTCTTTTGCTTTGTGAAAAATGGAACGCGATAAAGTGTTTTTTCGACATGTGCTTTTGCACTATTTTGATTTG
>NW_022639458.1:2070731-2079094 GCF_010583005.1 Odontomachus brunneus
ACGCTTCCGAAATGTTGAAGAAGTGCGAGAATGGGTGGACGAATGGATTGCTTCGAAACAAACATCGTTTTATCGAGATGGTATCGCCCAGTTGCCAGAAAGATGGCAAAAAGTTGTAGAAAGTGATGGAAAATACTTTCATTGAAATAATTTAAATAAATTTTTTACAATAAATGCTTTTTCTCAGTATTTTTTGGGCGGAAACTAAGTTAAGGTCCTAATATTTGCTATTACGTGTTGTGTGGCAAGTCCATATATGTCTCAGGCGGGAGCATTTCCAAAAAGAGAGATAACGCCGAATGTAATTGAATTGTTTATTGTGACAATAATTGAATTGTTTATTGTGACAATATGAAATCGTGGACTATGTGAAGAATCCTCAAATCGCGCGATATTCGAACCGCGTCCGCGTAATGTCCATATCGAGCGACGATTGCGCTTCGTCCCCGTCGGAGGGGGAGTTTAGGGCAGATAAGATGGCCAAAGAACTTGTAACGACTTAGCCAAACGACCTCGAACTTCCACAGTTCGCTCACGAATCGATCTTGTCCTCTCTTCAGTACGTCCTGCTGATGTCGGAAGCCACCCTCGTGCTCGCAGGTGAAAACATCTTGACAAGCGCCTTCTCGCGCCAAGCCAACAAGAATATCCATTGGATTCTGCAGGTCCTCGGGCTGATTTGCAACGTGATCGGCGTGGGTATTATGTACAACGCCAAGAGCGCGCACTTCCTCTCGACCCACGGCATCCTCGGCTTCAGTTCGTTCGTGATCATGTGCGTGTTGGCGATCTTCGGATATCCGGTGATGATCGCGGTGAAACTTCGCAAATTCGTGCGCCCGGTGGTTATCAAGCTCGTGCACAATTTTCTGGGCATCGTCTGCTTCGTTCTCGGTATGCTCGCGCAGTGCTACGGCTACAGTTACAAATGGGTGTACAGCGTGACGCACGTGGAGAACATCGACATGGCCCTGCTCGTTCTTACCGCGGTGATCACACTATTGTCCCTGAGGGGCGCGCTTTTTTCTCTCACCAGCCAGACCTTCGTTCTCGTAAGATCAATTTGCCCTGCCATTTCATACACGGACGGCGGGTCGCCGAGTTCCTCGTTCAGCAAATTGTAAATCGCACGTTATTTTATTCTTTCCTATCATCGCAAGGATAATGTAAATAATTAGTACGTAATAACTTTAACGGAGGTTTCCGTCTTATCAGACATTCCGATAGGATACATGTATGTGTGTGCGTGCGTGCGTATGTAATGCTCGATGTGTTAGTTAGAATGTTAAGTATGTGAAGCAGCGCATTATACGAATTAATATTTATTAGTAGAAGAATCAAGTTAAATCTAGAAATATGGCAACAGAAGATTTTATACATGAGAAAAACATGAAACATATTACCGGGGAAGATCTGAGCTTCTGATGAAAAAAAATTCCAGGTACAAGATAATAAAATTGAATGCATTTCTCTTTACGGACGAATATGTGCTTGCATTTAAATTAATGGGAGTTACATACGTGCTCGAAAAGGACATTCGACACGTATAAAAAGAAAAAAAGATAGAAAAAGAAATTATGCATGAAAACGACATTAAGCTTGCTAATATTTCCACTGTATAACGATTGCAACAGAAGTTTACGGCGACGTTGATGCGAAAAATGAGAGAAGGAAAAAGATAGTGTATACGGATGCGAAGCGATTACCTGATATCGGAGTATTTCGGCGCCGTGAGAGTGTTGATCACGAACAAAATACCTCGATCAAATGATTTTCTATATGTGACGTGTCATTATTTAGAAATAAAAAGAACTCTTTTTATATAAAAAATCGTTATAACGTCGTTTCATTGATAAAGGTGGAGCAAATCACGCGTAGGATGACAGGGGAGGGAGGAATCTTTTATGCAAGACATGCGATAAATATCTACGATATAATTCATTATGTTGAATGCGATAAATATCTACGATATAATTCATTATGTTGAATGCGATAAATATCTACGATATAATTCATTATGTTGAATGCGATAAATATCTACGATATAATTCATTATGTTGAATGCGATAAATATCTACGATATAATTCATTATGTTGAATGCGATAAATATCTACGATATAATTCATTATGTTGAATGCGATAAATATCTACGATATAATTCATTATGTTGAATGCGATAAATATCTACGATATAATTCATTATGTTGAATGCGATAAATATCTACGATATAATTCATTATGTTGAATGCGATAAATATCTACGATATAATTCATTATGTTGAATGCGATAAATATCTACGATATAATTCATTATGTTGAATGCGATAAATATCTACGATATAATTCATTATGTTGAATGCGATAAATATCTACGATATAATTCATTATGTTGAATGCGATAAATATCTACGATATAATTCATTATGTTGAATGCGATAAATATCTACGATATAATTCATTATGTTGAATGCGATAAATATCTACGATATAATTCATTATGTTGAATGCGATAAATATCTACGATATAATTCATTATGTTGAATGCGATATATATCAATGACATTATGATGAGTGAATTGTAAAATTAATGTTTTTATTAAAATTTCTCCGAAACAGAGAGGTAGATATCAATTGCTGTCTATTGTATGGTTTTTTATGCAAACTTCGAAGTTGATTCGTTAGACATTAATTTAGTGAAAATGTTAGGTTTGCATTCAAAATGATTTAACTGGAAACGATTTAAATTAGCATTGTTATTAGTACTTAAATTGCACGTAGTCGACCAATGTCGAATTATTCTCGTCTGCCGTTCAACTAAATTTGCTTTCATTACATCCGACTGACACAATAATTAATATTTCGTTTGCTGCGGGCGTGCGCATTATTCTGAAAAAATAGCCAGAGCCAAAGCCGAAAGAACTCTTCTCTCTGCACTGCGTGTTCTCGCACGTGAAATATCTCGCGAAGAGAAGTCCGCCCTTTGGCAGCAGAGATAATGTTATTACGAAATCGAATTGCGAAGTGTTCCGCGCACAAGCATTCGGTTGCAGCAGCGCGCCACTTTAGCTCCTGACGGCGTATAAACGAGAAGTCAAAGTTTAATTAGACGCAAAAGCGCGGCACAGTCTGAAATTTCGAAAGTCGTAATTTCTCCCCGCCACCAAACTGCAGTCTGCTTCCCATTTCCTACACGGTGCATTCGGTTGCATTTGATGCCGCGTATCTCGATGCTTTGGTTAATCGGATCGATCGCTCCGAGCCAGGAACAGCTTCCAAAGTGTTCACCGTGGGGGACAACACACGATCGTGAAAAGCGTGAAACCTCACGGAAATCTAGAGAAGAGGAATGTTTTCGTTTGGATCTCTCCATTAGTTTACCTGTTACTTTTGTGAGGACAGCAACTTTTAGATATTTTTCACACGATGCCACGGGCAGAGAGGCAGGCACACTGAGAGAGAAGAATAGTTGATCTAACTAAAATAATAGTTATTTCTAGTCTCAACCACATATATTTTGTAGTAAAATGATAGATGGTAGCATGCGCATAAAGTTATCATTATCAAGATTATAGTAGAATTTAATAAAAAATGATTCTTTCTTGACCATAATCGTAATAATTATTATTATTATTATTTTTCTTATTTTCCTGTATGTTTATAATCACAAATACGTTCTTTCTTTCTCGGTGTAAATGAGAGTGTAATTGAAATCTGATAAAATCTGAATTGCGCCAATTGTAATAATGCAGCTTAAATCCCCAGCTTCAGATCGATCGCATTGCGCAACGCCCGATGAATGCTGATTCGTTACACCGATGTGGTTACGATCGTCTATTTTACTCGATATTTCTACACCTTCGTTGCATTAAAATCAATCATCCGTATAATCGACACGTTGGACGTGTGTGTATGTGTGGCGCGCTCGTTGGTTTGAGGTATCGTCGTGGTAACGGCATCGCAGAACTACGGACGCTGTTCCGGCGAGGCGGAGCGCAATACAACGCAGCGCGGGTGATTCCGCGATCCATAAGGTAATTAACGCAGGCGTGTAACGCAAAACGTGCGCGATAATGCCGGGAGTGCGCGGGACTCGAGTGATATTTATACGCGCATGATAACGAGCGCAAGAAGAACGCCGATATTTATTTGCGCGCGATAATAACTGCCATCGCCGCTGCGCGTATCGCGAATACGATGTGACCCGCCCCCCGCTGCGCGGGGCCGGATACTTGACCGTTCACACCAGCCGCGCTTATCCGCGATACGCTTATCCCGATTATTGCGATTATTTGCTTGCGTCGTCCGTAGAAAACGCGAAAGTGTGTCAACGATCGCGTTAATTGGTAACACGCTCGCCTATCTCTCCACTTCTCCTCCCTTCCCTCTCGTTCTGACACTATCTCATCCTCTCGGCAATCTTCGACCCGTCTCGGCGAGCTCCGTCCCATTTTTATCGCGACGGGACGAATGCCAGGTCGCAGATCGAGACCTCATGAATCATTCATTACGGATTAATTCGACGCGCTATGTCTGTCCACTCTCCCCCAACGTGAGTGCCGCCCGTCGCTCTGTCCGTCTGTCCGGTTTTCTTATTGAAAGAATGACTGTTCTTCTCCGGGATTTTGTGTTATTAAATCCCCCCACCAGACGGCCGTAATAAGTGACGTTTTAAAATTCCCGGCACTCGAAAGTTACGCGTGCAGAGCGGCGGTAGCGCCGGCGACGACGACGGCGACGGCGGCGGCGGCAACGGCGGGGAAATTAAAATTCTCGCCGTTTTACAGCGAGAATTTCAAGGCGTCATTCCTCACTTTATGCAAATTGCTTGCGGTGATATTTTATCCCGCGACAATTCCGCGCGAGTGTCCTCCCTGAGTGGAGAAAACAGGTCCAAGTCCAACATACGCGTCAGTTTTCGAGAGAAAGCATTAAAGTATTACTTCATCCTAATATACAGAGAAATAGTTTTTTTCTTTTATAATGAATTTAATATAATGAATCTCATTGCAATCTCTAAACAAATTTGATCATTAGAATGCTTTACAGAAACGTTTCAATCAATGAGTACGATTGTTTGGCTTTTCAAATAATTTTATTTTTTGATTCAAATAATTTATTGTTTGGTTCAAAGAAGAAATTTTTTCGCCTATTTTTTTCATTTTACTAAAAATAAATATTTTTCTCAATCTTTTTGATTCAAAAATCTTTTCGTTTTAATAAAAATAATGTTGCTTAGAATAATCTTAAGGAACTTGACATCGCTTTTTTCACATTACTGACAGCTTTTATTACTTCATCTTGTGCATTCTCTTCTCTCCGTAATTTACTATCCAAATACTTACAATTATACCGTGTCACTCATTTCTCTTCCTGATTACGGTTTTGACTCCAATGATCAAATAGAAATTAATGATTTCAACTAACTCTGACGATACAAATATTATATTAGTAGAAACAATAAATTATAAATTAAAAAACTAACAAAATTCGTAAAAGCGCAGTTTCATTAACTCAACCATTTTTTTCAGTATAGGACAAAGTCCTATAATTTATGTAACATTTTTTAATAAATTCTCTACGATATGTAATGTTTCATGGATTTTTTTATTGTTTTATGTATCTCATCAGAAAGTCATGAAGCGTGGGCGTGAAATATGATTTTTATATACGATCAAGCGAGCAGTAGAGTAAATTGTGCATGCAATAAATGTGCTGTTATGTCATCAGGAAAATCACATTATATATTATTTGTGTTAAAACTTAAAATGTTTCAGTCGCAATAACCGACAAGCTTCCATAATATAGTTTATCGTTAATTAACACTGCGCAAGTATGCGTCGCTTTATCGAATTAATCATCGTACTGAATTTCGTGCTCTCTAAAATCTTTCCCACCATTTTTCCA
The DNA here is from genome assembly GCF_010583005.1 of Odontomachus brunneus. Classification (NCBI taxonomy): domain Eukaryota; kingdom Metazoa; phylum Arthropoda; class Insecta; order Hymenoptera; family Formicidae; genus Odontomachus; species Odontomachus brunneus. The sequence continues at coordinate 2,076,637 of NW_022639458.1, forward strand.
TATATCATCTATATTTATTCGCCACAGTGTACTTTTATATGACAGTCTATGCCGCGTAGCAAATTTACAGAGAACACATAATCACGTAGTGGTCGTTTTTCATATAATTTTGCGTTTGTCCAAAACATGTTATTTATGCAGTATTTTTACAAATTACGTCATTATACGAAGAATTATGGACATATTTTTTTCACGTTTTGCGTTAAATTATATTATTTTTTTATTATTATGATTATGTCCCCAACATATACACGATATTTTTTTTCTTCGTAGCGAAAGAGAATACATATTATGTAAATAATACATGTTTACTAAATGTCCAAATTATTACAGTTGTTATTGCTGATACTGGTCACAATATATTGTACGTTTTGACGTGATGCACAAACAAATCGTTAAACGTGCGGTTCAACGGACTTGTTTTAATCCGTAAATTATATTAAGTTGCTAATGTCTTTTCGATTGTTATCTCTATCAAATATATGAAAATGAATTCTTCGTTTATATTATCATAATTCGACCGATTCCTCGGTGTTTGTGCTTTCGATTAATAATATAGTATTATCTTGATATACGTACACATTTATAGCTTAATAATCGAGCCAATTATAATAATTGAGTCTGAGTTAATCTTATACTGCGATAAAATAACACATCGATTTATTTTTGAACAAAGGAGAAACCTCGGAGCCGTATTGATCGCTCCTCCTCCAACCTCGGAAATCCCATTTTGCAACGAAGCTATAATAAGGTCGCGCTTTAAATCGCTTTATGCGCGCCTCGCATTTTCGGGTAAATCATACAGCGGCGAAACAACAAAAGTCACCTGCCGAAGAATGCCTTCCGCCCGCGTTTCATCGCACAGCCCGACACGCTCTGTCCACTATGGTTTCGCATAATTTACGAAAACGCAGCGACGCGCGTCGCGCACACTGGCACGTCGAGTAGGGTCGCATCGCGTTGCGTCGCGTCGCATAGCGTAGCGTAGCGCGACGGAACGCAACGCAACGCAGCGTCGCGTCACCGTCACCATCGTCGTCGCCGACGCCGTCGCCGTCGCCGTCGCACTCGCCGTAATTGTGCGTTCACGGTAGATATTACCTGGAAATACAATACAGCACACATCGCGATATTCCGGTATTTCGATTTCCGGTAGGACACGACATACGCACACAAACACACAAACATGACACACACACACACACATACAGAAACGTACGTCATGCTCGCCGCGACTGTGTTTCGTGCCGAACTTGGATTATGCCAACTTTTATGACCGCAGCGCGGGGACGTTGATGCGGAAACAAACAACGTATGATTGCATGAAACAAAGTCATTTAAGATTAGCATATAAGTCGCTTTCGTATCCTCAATTATGTTATCGTATGAGTGCGCGTAGCTATCGCGCGAAACTTGTCCATTTAAAGTGGAAACGAGATGTTCAACGTGTAAATCACACTGGTGATTGAAGCCATTCTACACACAGGAGAATATCACTCTATTGCTAAGAAAAGCTATTAATTTACACTTTCCTTTCCTTAAAGTAATCACTATTTTAAATAACGAATATTTTCTCAATAATAATTTTAAAATATATATATCACAAATTTTAGAGAAGCTAATTATCGTGTATTCAAAAGAAGAATTTGTTTTGTTTGTAAAACTATCATAAAACTATCTATGAAAAAAATTAATTCGATTCTCTAGTAAAAGCAAACCGAATATTTGTTTTAATTTGATATTCATGATTAAAATATATCAAACTTATTAAGACTCAGAAAGTATTTGAGTACTTTGAGTAAACTTTTATTTGTGATGTCACATTTCCTCCAGATTAACCGAATATTATCTTTCACGAATATTTACTTTTCTCTCTGCACAGGTCTTGTTCCAAATGATTCCAAGTGAAAAGTGATTGCGATCATTTTGGCAAAGACTCGCTTTTCCGTTGCGATCATTGAGAGTCCTTTTAATCGTCTCTTGTTAGCAACGCGCGAGTCTCTTGATAAATAATTAATCTCGAGCGAGGGAAACGATAATTAACAAAATAGCACGGGGTGTATGGATTTTACGTGGAAACTTGCGACAAATGCGGACTTAAGACGTAGGCGTCTGGAAATATGTCGACGACGGTAAATTATTTCGTGTGTCCAAAGTTATACGACCGTACGCCCGTATTTTGCGCGAGAAGTGTCGAGCAATCGATCCGGCGGCACTTTGAGAGATACGATTGCACCTTGCTCTTCATTTTGGATTTGGTAGAAAATTTCAGGACGTTTGTCGCATCTAAAATGTTTACAGGAACGTGAGCAATTTATATAGAACTATAATATGAAATGACAGTTATTTCGATATACGTAACACTCGCAAGGGCAAAAGGACAGAGAGAAAGAGGGAGAGAAAGAGAGAGAGAGAGAGAGAGAGAGAGAGAGAGAGAGAGAGAGAGAGAGAGAGAGAG
>NW_022639458.1:2079123-2116362 GCF_010583005.1 Odontomachus brunneus
GAGAGAGAGAGAGAGAGAGAGAGAGAGAGAGAGAGAGAGAGAGAGAGAGAAACAAGTGCATGTGTATAAATAAATTCATACTATTTCGGAAACTGTAGCGAAATTTGCGATACTACACGCTGTACGTGAAACGTCAAAATGTGAACGAGTGATTTATAGAAACAAAGTGCAAAACGGCGATATTAAAAGTGGTATACGCCTGTCGAAAGTGTACGCTTTGATAACTACCACGACAAGTTGTGGAAAAGGGGGAGAGGGTGGTAGAAGGGAACGATACGACACATATACGATATCGGCTCGCGGCCTTTTTATCGATAAATAACTTGACAAAGTGCTTATGATTCAAATGGCCGCAAGTTATAAATTCGCTGTCGAACGCGAGCAAAGGCTATTACGAACAATACATTCACTTGACAGATGCTCGCCAAGGCTAGACACGTGTCGCATCGTGTGGGTGGGCTAATGTATGACGGGAGTAACAATGTTGTAATTGTACGCGACAAGCAGTTAAATTCGTCACATGAATGCGACCCATTTGGATTTGCCGAATACTTGACAAGCGAGCGCACATTGTTTTGCAGCTGGCTTAATAGCGCGACGCGTATTCGCGCGGTAACTTATGAATAGACTGGAACTTTATCGCGCGCAGGACTTCGAAAGCGCGCGTTAATTAAATAACTAAAGGACTTGGTGGAGCGGCGTTTTAACCCGCGAGACCCTTTCCAAGAGACTACGGGGATTCACGAAGTCTACGGCGATATATTATTTGATCGAAATTGCTTTTCTCAAGTTCTTCAGATAATACTTCGTACTACCGTCGCAATCGATCCCCTCGGCTAATTGCGGTCGAATGATTTTTTGCGAGCGAGATTCGAAAATCGAGATGTCGAATATTTGATAACACAGTCAATTATGCAGATGCAAAACTTCGGGAGCAATGATCTCAGCCATGACGTAATCGTGACTGCAGCCGTCCCGGAAAATACGAATGAGGAGCGAAAATAGCAAATAAAGCGCGGACTCTGCACATGCGTGCGAGACGATCGATCCGGTAGAATAAACATTCTTTCGAAATTGATGATTAATAAATTCACTTTCGTGGCACGCCGGACGAAAAGCCGCCTTTAATCAACGCAACATACTCTGTGCGTGCCTTGAAAGCGTTGAAATTCATTCGTAAAACGGCCACGGAGAATTCTCGCAATTGACCACGTTATTTAGCGCAATGCAGTTGGTCAAATCAGCACGATCGAAAACGCGTCGTTTGCGGAGCGCGTCGTTTCAGCCGAAACCGGCGGGTAAGAGGCGGGTGAAAAACCCGCTCATTCCGTTAATCCCTTTTCCGAGCTTCCTCCGCCCGCGTTACGTTCGTAATGAGAGTAATAAAAGCGAGACTCCGTCGCAAATTCGCCCGATGCAGAAGGCAAAGGAAATGAGACAAACGTCATCCGCCGTCACGGACGATATGACCATATCGGACGAGAAAAACGAGAAATGTGCATCGCACGGTCACTTGCGCGCTGCACATTCTCTACGTTTTGACATTTCGCTCCGTCGTTTTGTCGTGGTTGTCGACGTCTCGAATCGCACTCTTTTGCAGAGGCACATTCCCGAATACCCCAGCTTCCACAAAGACAAGTCTACGCGACATTAGAAGCGCCCTTCTTCACGCAAAGTTGCCATTATGCGATGCGCGTTGCTTCGGGCAAATCGTGGTAGCTGCTATGGAAAAGACAATGTACTATCATCGAAACAGGTCGGGTAGAAGAATTTCACCTTATATTACGCGTCTAAATGTCTAAATTTCTAAATGCTTTTCCCTCCGTTGGACATTCTTCTCACTTTTGCACGCGATGGGCGTCTCAAAAAACGTAGGAATGATCTTTTTAATTTTTTAATTTGACTTAATTTGGTATGCTTTAATTCAAGTTAATTTAATTTAAATTTTTTCTAAGAGAAAGAGAGAAGGAGAGAAAGAGAGAAAAGGAAGGAAATAGCTTGTCGTAAAATATTAAAGAAGTCTTTTCTAAGGAAGTGTGAATTGAGAGATCTCATCACACTGCGTTTCTGTCCCGTGCACACACATAAAAAATCTCCCTGTTAATTATCAAACTCATAAAGAAGCATAGGCGGAGAAGTGAAATTTAAAGATTTCATACGTAACGCGCCAGTTACAGTGGCACGCGCGTATTACAGCGCGCCGTTAAAGTTAAGTACGTCGAAATAAATTACCGTAAATATCCATGATTCCTTGTTCAATTATTATAATTCGCTATTAATTAAACTCGTAATACGACTGTCGAATAATGCGACTGCCAATTTATCGCTTATCGCGCTAATTTACAATTAGAAATTAATTACCCACATACCATTATAGCCATTTACCCGCCGGATACAAGATGCGTTCTCTACATGCCTGCCTGCAACGTTGCCGTAATCAAAGATTAATTAACTTGATTTAACGAATACGCATACGCGTAGTCTAGATTTTAACATATCGTTGCAATTGCCAGTCGAAGCTGCGAGCTAATAGCCTATAACGTGCCATTCGCATAGACGCTAACGCGCAACAAGCTCGCCGGCATTGTTTCATGTTCGTACGCGCGCAATGTTATACGAAATTAGCGAGGTTTCGAACTGATTTACTGCAATTCGCACTCTCTATTTCCGCGCATCGTTCTTTACATACATATTTTAAATATGTCACCATATCACATATACCATATTTTATCGAATTGATCGTCGCGCTAATTTATCCGTCGATTGTTATGACTTTCATGCGTAGAAAGTTTCTCATTGCGGTTAGCCTCACGTCTCAGATTGTTTGGGGATTTTAGGGATTTAAGAAACTTTCCGTTACGCCTCTGCGAGAGACGGGGAGAAAAAGTATAATAGCAGCCGATCGCGCGCAATCATTCCTTCCGAATAAATTTCTGACATGATACACGATCTAAATCTCAAATTATATCTGCCCTCTAAGGCAGGCTGAAACTTTCGCGGCAAATTGATCCAGCCGCGCTTTGCGTGTTGCCCAAACGGTCAACTGAACAAATAAACAAACAGACGAAATCCGCGAAATTGGATGCAATCTTCTCCTTCTTAGAAAACGAAACGGGTAGCGAAACAAATCGAATCTACGGCTTACCGAAAGGTTTCTGCCCAAACTCATGCTTGTTGAAGGCCGATAAAAGAATATTTTCAACAAAAATAAACCTTCTTAAAAAATTCAGAGGCCCTAAAAAATATAAAATAATTTTTGTTCAATATTCCCGTGTACACTCGGTTGCTAAACAGTTTGCACAGTTTCCATTGAAGTTACAACGCTTCAAGTTGTCAAAATTGAAAGCTGACGTATGTGCGCAGTAATCAGTTATAACAGGGACCGAAGTGACAGCACAGAGTGACATTTGTGAAATTTGGAAGAAAGAATTTATTTCACAGAACACAGATATTGTTTTTAAGAGTAATTTTTATATATTTATAACCGATCGCTCTATACATATATGTGTCAGCAGTGGTTTTCAATTCTGACAACTTGAAGCAACTTTATTCGGTAAAAAGTATGCAAACTGTTTAGTGCAACTGAATGTACCTACAATCCTAACGAATATTTTAACGATATTGAAAGTTGGTTGAAAAGTTATATATATAATTACTTACATACTTAATTTGTCGTGTTTGTATGTAGAAGTATTGAGTCAAAATTATTTCTTACTTTTCAGGTTTTTTAATGTCTCTGAAGGCGACTTATTTTGGTTAAAAGTTTTTTATTACATACTTCTTAATTATTGTTACAAATTTGTTTATAGTCGTTTGAATATAAAAGTTTTGTCTTGTCTTTAGATGTTCTCGAATTTTCAGGAAAGTAGTAGAATTACCTAATTTCTACAACTATTTCTAGGTTACAAACTCGGGTAATTATCTGAGAGCAATGTAGATGAATAAGTTACTTGGTATTACTAAACTACAACAAACTGCAAGCTACAAACCATTTCATCTCAAAGTCCGTAACACTACTTAAATTATGAGAGATTATATAAACAGACATACATACTGAGGACAAACTGAGAACCCCTTTCTTTTTGAAGTCGCGGATAATCAAAGGGAATTTTATTGATATCCGAAATGCACGGCACTCTCCACGGTTAATATTTTTCACCGTGTCGAATGCGCGAGTAACCCTCGTCGTTTCCTGTGTTTTTTTCATCGCACGTATAAAAAGCAAACAGGCACAACAATAGGCCAGCGTGCTCGCGACTACAAGCAGCCGCCAGTTATTGTCCACCCCTACGGGGTGTTTCCTTAATTCTCATAATCTTTCTATATTTACATAGATTCCCGAGATTTACTGGATTTTGCATTTCAATGCCCACGCTCCGCCACTCTCTGCAGTTAACACTTCTCCTAGTATGATCAATATATATGCAAAACGTAAATTTCGCGGCTTTGTACGGAACTCACTAGAAAATCATATCTACTGGGACACTCCATGTTCAATGGGACGTATTTAGCGGGGTAGTATGACGCGGATATCATATAATGCATTATGCCGTCGCTATGCCCGATACACTGATAGTCCCAAGTTAGTCCAATTTACGGGCAAGGCCGCCGACTTTGTGAACCCTGCACTATACCCTCATCTTTATCCGCATACGTGTGCACTGAGCTTCATTAATACCTCGCCAAGGGGACACCCACACCACTCTCTGTCCACAGTTTCCTACTATAGGAGAAATACGATGTACGACAGGGGTTTTCCTACCACGGGTGGGCAACTCCCAGCGAGCACTCCACGGGTTGCCAGCAAGTTACAGAGCGAAAGAGAGAGAGGGAGAGAGAGAGAGAGAGAGAAGGGAAGGGGAAGACCAGGAAGATTGCATGTTCAATGAAATTTTGACATGATTTATCGTCATGATACTTCCTGTTTTCTTTTGACTTTAATAAATGCCACCATTCTTGAATTCTCTCCCGCAACTTACCGACCTATTCTTTAAAAAGGAGGGTGACGTTGTACCGTGAAGGGAATATTTTCCATAGCAGACAAAGTAACACGGAAAAAAATGGTTGATTCAGCAAATATATAGCTTGCTGTATACATTAAACATTCTAACTAAGCAGATTTGTTAATGCAGCAAAAATTATATGTGAAAGTGATTATTAACCTGCTTATAGAGCAAATTATTGTCTTAACCAATTATTTCGCATTTCGAGGTAATAGAAAGTTGCGAAACAAATACATCAATTTTATTAAACAAATTATGGACTTATTTAAAAGATAAGAAAAAAATATTTTGGTTTATTTTATGAAGAAATGTACTCCCACTAAATCTAAATGCAAATGTGCGTTAGACGAGAAATATATTATTGTGTGCTTTTCTTTTTTTATATTGATATTAACTATATGTTATTTGTGACATAATATATATTAACATAAATTATATGTATCCTTATACGTTTGTATTTATATTTACAACATTTTATTATATTAATCGATATTATTTTCTTAATAATTGAAGAAGGTAAGTATTTTAGACATTTCAGTAAATAGTTTAGTTTTTTAGTTAACTTCTTCTATTACTTATTCAACTAATAATTCAGCTGTAATGGAAGTTAATGAAAAGTTGTAATGAAATCCGTCAGTATACCAAACTTCCTTTGCAAAAAGGATTAGTCGCATAGTCTATCAAGCTATACATTTCCCATTAGTTGATATAAAATCTTTACTATATTAGCAAATCTGCTATGCTATAACATCAAACTTTATTAAGTACTTTATTTTACATCAAACTTTATTAAGTACTTTATTTTACATCAAACTTTATTAAGTACTTTATTAAGTACTTTATTAACCACAACTCTTACATAGCTTTGCGATTTGATTACTGTAATATGGTAAACCATCTGCCTATATATTAGGATTACAGATTTATTATGTTAAACTAGCAATGTTCTCAACTGTGACAGCAAATTTCTTTCTTTTCCGTGAAAGAGAAAAGAGAATTCGAATAATTCTCAAGTCTTCATCTTTTCCTTCCAAAATCATGATAATGTGATTTATCCTCTTCCTGAAGGGATTTGTAACGTAGCCCGGGAGAGATCGATACAGAGGAATTCGTTTGCTGAATCGAGGCGGAATGACTAATGTAATACGGCAAAAGCTTTCGCGGCGCGGAAATTATGGACGTCCGAAATTGGGATGAACGAAATCAATAACGTATTCATAGATAATCTGCCTTTGCAAACGAACGGCGACGTGCCGTCCGACTTGCCACCGGATCGCGTTGCAGGAAAGGACAGCGAAATTGTGGCGGTGTGCACGAAATGAAATGGTTATGTTTCATTGGCAGGACTGGCGTAACCCGCCGCTTCGCTAATGGAGTGATGTCAATTGAACGAGGCAGCGCGATGAGTGCCGGCGCTGGTAAACCAACGGACTGCAAATATTGGCGACGCTTTGAGCATTTGCACAGGGCATTATGAATTTCGGTCAGATTCTAACGGCGCGCTGTGTCGCGCTGTGCGCGCCACTCCGCGTCAGTATCTATCTTCTCGGACTCTCCGTCGCGGCGGTGATTCAGGTCGACGTTGGATTTTAAATCGATTTAGCGCGCCGACCCGGCGAGTTTTAAATGCACGCGCAGCACGCTTGATTTCGTTACTCGATTTCGCGAAAAATAAAATTTAGTTTCCACGTGCGTGAGCCAATGCCTATGAGCTCGGGCGCATCGCTATTAACGAATCGGAATAAAAAAGGCTTTCGACCTGTTTCAAAGTCGGAGCCTATTAAACAACGCCGCTGTCAAGCTATTAAACATGTATCTTTCCCTCTCGTTCTCTCGCTATTTCTCTCTTTCTCCATTTCTCCCTCCCCCTTATCTCTCATTCTTCTCTTTTCCTCTTTCTCTGTTACCCCTGCCACCCTCAGTTTCGCATGCCGCGCGCTCGAAAATTAATATTCATCGAAGTCGCGCGCCGACGATAAATTCTGCTTTTTCGGAATTGCGCCACGGGGAGCTTTTTTTCATTGTCAAGTAATTAATGCGCGCGCTGGAAAACGTGTCATGGAGGTAGCACGAGTGAAAGTGCGTATAAACGCGCGCCCGATATTCCGTTTACATATCCCAAGTAATTTCTTTTTAATATCGATTGTACGCATGTACATGCATGCACTTCAGCTTTTTCCATTAATATAATTAAATTATCCGGGATATTTTCTATTCGCGGAGTGCGAATCATATGAGTGTGATATGTCAACGCTTGACTATACTAGACTGTATCCATCAACTACTTAATATAGTATGAGTCCCATTATTTTTTCGATTGCAAAATAACAAAATCACTGAAATTTTTTCACTTCTATTCTATATATATATATATATATATACGGATGAATAATGGAACATTTTTTGCAAAATTGTTAAACGAAGATTAAAATCATGTTTTTCTTCAGCAATAATTGCATAGGTATTTAATGTGGACTGTATTTTTATAGTGTTAGCAAAAAATCTAAATTTCTTAAATTTTCTTATAAATAATTACAAAAAAAAGTGATGCCAATTGCTGATTCGGGCAAGATCAAAAATCAAATAAAAGTCATATGATCGTGACTGGAATATGAAATAAATATATATATATATATATTTATATATATACATCTAACTAAAAATAAACATAAAAACGAATAACTTTAATACTTTAAAAAGCAGAAAGTTATTTCATAAAATAGAAGCATAAAATTTGACGGCATAGTTAATCATTAGATATTATTTTATATAATAAACAAACTTTTGTATATATTTACGACTGTTATAAGTAGTAAATTATTCAAATTAAATTTGCCTTTGGATTTTCACGATTTACGTTAGAATAGAGAGCAAAATGTTATATACTATTTCAGATTGATTATAGTATACATTGCATTATTGAAGTTAGGTTAGAAGATAGGGTCATCGACAGTCATCTGGCATGAAAGGCAGTTACATTATTGTGAGAACAAAAATGATTAAGATGTTCCATTTTGCTGGCCATTTCTCAATATATATCATACACACATAGAGGGAAGTTCGGATTTAGGTATCCAAGCGCTTGTATGTAAATCTCGTTAACCTGAATAGAAGAGGTACTTACCACTTTGTAATCTACCACGATAATTATCCACATATTAATGAAAGTAACTTTTTGACTTTTTGTTGACTTTTCCTTAGCAACAGTGGAAATTGAATGACAATGAAAAACATGTTGTTGTATAATTTACGACTACATTTGCCATTATTAATATATTAGGAACCGATTAACTAATCTTCCTTCGTTAATATTTCAACAATTAGTAATTCACAAAATGATAGAGGATTTTTCTTCTCAGTTTAATAAGTTTTACCTGTACATACGTGTAACCGAAATCCATGTATCCTGTGTATAGTAAAAATGTTTTCGTTATTGTGTCATCAATTTATTTATTATTTAATATTAAAATTTGACACGATATTTTTCTGCGTATATCTAAAAAATTTTAATTTTTTCCATGCAATGATCATATATAAGCAGCGAAAAAACGAATTTAATAACCTGAAAACGAGCTTGAAAATCGCATCCTATTACGACGCGACAGAAAATAGAGAACGCGAAAGCGTAAAAGTTTTACCGACGAATTTAACGCAATTAACTCCATTTCCCCAATGAGACGCGGAATGCATTTTCTTACGAGTCGCGCTAAATGTTCTGGCTACTAAACGTTCGCCGCAAAAAAGAAAGACATCGTCCATCGATGAAAGTTCTTGCCCCACAAGCAGACCCTGTTTACCGCAATGTAGAAGGGCAAAAAAACAGAAAGAAACACGGATACCTCTCACAGAAAACCGGTAACCGAACGTACATAGAACGACGATCGAGTTTCCTCGAGTTTCGGCATTATGGCGTAAGTCGCAAAAGTTCGCGCAAATCTACGAAATACCTGAGCGGTGGTCTTTTAAAGAGTCGTTCCTTTTGAAACTTTGGTCGAAAGTGAAGCCTGCCTTATGCGATAAAGAGACGCGAGAAAATACGAATCGCAATCAATGGCAGAATCGTAAAATTACGAAGGGGAATCGGTCGGACAATCTCGTCTCTCCGACTTCCAACTCTTCCGATGGGAACTTAATTACCTATTTTAGAAACTAGCAACCTCAGCGCGCCCTTTCCGTATCATTAAAGGTGTATTGCCCATATTTGAAAAATATTGAAAAAATGTTGAAGAAAATGAAGCTTAATCTCTATTAGATCTAAAAGTGACCAATTCTGACATCAATTTCTCTCTCTCTTCTTTCTCGAGTCTGGATCAAAAGTTATTCCATTCTAAAGTGTAAGTCTAGCAAACATGATGACGTCAAGTGATGTTTTAATGACATCTCTAACATTAATAATACATTTAACTAATACATTTAACATCACCGAAATGTTCATTTTAGACGTTCCTTCACTTCATCGCTTCTAAAACCGTCTAATGTAATTTATACATATGATTCGAGACGTGGAAATCGGGGCGTGTGTATCGGAGATTAGAGTATTTGGAAACTTCTCTCTCGTATACGAGAGAACTGCTTGTATAATTATAACACGGCCAATACCTAGCTTGTAGAATAAACATTTGCGAATCTGAATTCCTCTAAACGATCTACACAGGATCGGTGTTAGCCAACGTTTTCATCACTGGCCACGGGCTAGTATCGAGCTTGGAAAACGCATTTGAACTAGTTAATTTCGTCAAACAATCAAAACCGCTTTAACTTAATTCAACGATCAGACAAAACAGAATTTCCTGTTTTGCAAACAGTTCCACATGTTTGCGTAAATGTTTTTTAAACGAAACGAGAATGGCACAGGTGTTTCTCATTGTGTGTACGCGCGTAAAAATAATAGTCAACGATTATATGGCGATATTGTAAACAAAAGTTTTGTTTCTTTCTGTTTCTCTTTTTCTCCCTCTCTCTCTCTCTCTCTCTCTCTCTCTCTCTTTATCTCTTTTTTCTTTCTTGGCAGATTTTCGATAGCGGGTGAAGTATACGTATTACGTGTACGTTGGAAACATGTACGCTGAAAACGTTTCAAGGATTTGCAAATAATTTGGTGAAATAGTTAATAACATGTACAGAATGTCTCGTTAGCGAAGCGTTTCATTTCAATGCAGATTATGTTTTTAATTTACGTTAAACGGTTTTTAACGCTGGCGCCCATTATTATTATGCTTGTGCCAGAATATTCATGTAAGTTGATGTATCCTCGTGCGCGCGCGTATGCAAATATGATCGCACTGTATTCACTTATAATCTTCCGTGTGTATTCAGGCCAGTGGCTTGTTTAGGATCCTTGAGGATTTGCTCCTCGAATCTGGGTAATTTGTATCCGTGTTACAGACTTATGGATGTGTATTATCCGCTTTCTCGCGGGCACACATTGATTTATTCTTATCTGAGGTTCCGCCAATGTTTTTCACTTCCGCGAGGAGATGTTTAAAAACGAGTTATCGAGAAGAATTAATTGCGCTGTTTACAATATTCATGCGAAATTGCTTTATGGAATCTCAATTTATCGAAAACATTGCGTCAGGGAGAAAATTGGATTAAAGAGAAGTTTTTTTATCGTTTGCAATATGCATCCCTTTTTCTCTCCATTTTTCATCTCAGTTGACAGAACGAAAAAAATATTCAAACAATAAAATTATTCATTTCGTGAGGCCCGATGTGATGACTGGCGATGGGAAATCGTAGCCTATATAATTCAATGCGATAAGAAATTAATAATAATACGCACTGAAATCGCGTAAAATGTGACAATTCCCATCCCATTGAAATAAAGCACCGGTGAAAACATCGCCGGTGAAAATAATGCGCAGATTGTATCACAGAACGCGCCTAACACACACACGCGCGCGACCGCGCGTCCGCATGCGCGTACATATACGACCATTTATATATATCGACGGAAATATCGCAATTATACGTGCTTTTCAGCCAATTGCAAGTCCATTCATTCTTCACAATTGGACGCTTCTTCGCTTTTATTATTGACGCTGCGTCATCGTGTGTCTCTGCTCTATTCACATCAGTTGATCTCTTCCTTTGCAATAAATACGTAAACGCACTTGATACGAATGCACTTTTCTTTCTGCCCGGTGTGCTCGTATCGTTAATATTTATCTCAAAGTTACCCGACGATGTCCGATAAAGTTTTACCGAAGTCGCGTGCATCTTATGCAATCACGATGAAATTGGAAAGTTCCGGCAAGCGGATTGATCGAAGGAGCAGCAGATCGTGGGGATCTTAACCGAGTTGGCGGACTACCGGTGCCTGGTACGACATTCGTAAGGTATCCTGTCGTATCGATCCTTGTTGATGTGTTCTCTTTCCTTTTCCTTTTCCCTCCTCCGTTCTCTTCTCTCCCACTGCGAGATAGACGACGGGGCTTTATTGCAAGGATCACATCGTATCTGGGCGGTGCTGCACGCAAATATAATCGCGTTGTACTCATACGTCTCCCGTATACATTTATGGGAAAATGCTTGTTTAACAAGGTGTATTACCTTTGTGCGCGCCCGAGGTGCTGTGCGTGCGTATATATTCTCTTGAAAAATATTTATGCAAACTCCGGCGCTCTCGAATCACCGCTATCATCGTGAGCTCCTTATTTTTGAAAGATGACGCGTCTCCTTCACGGCGGTCTTACGGCTCTTCTTCCGTACGAGTGCACGCAGAGCGCTTAGTGAAAAATCAGTTTTTAATAGCGACGTATCGATTTCTTGACATGTCTTTTCAAAGATTCGCAAATCTCGTATATATTTCGTACACAGAGTGGCAGGGGCAATAAAGGAGAATTGCTTACACCTGAAATTATCACGCACACGCGCGCACGAGCACGAACTCCGTCACGTTATTTGAATATTTTCGCGATGAATTATCGAGTGCGACGCGACCGTGCTACATCATCGTCGTATACGTTCTACGTTGGAAAAGAATATGACGGAATGACGTTGGCAAACTCTGACGGGGGAATTTCGAAACGCGGCCAAAGTTGGCGGCTAATGCCATTAACCCGACAATCACTGAAGCGGCAGCCATAACTCGATGACAAAATCATTTGCGCAACACCTGGAGGCGAAGTTGTAGAAATGCAAATAGGAGATGCGCCTAACATCGCACTCCGGTGGTGGTGGTAGTAGCGGCGGTGACGGTGACGGCGATAGTGTGGTGCGAGGCTCTCGCGATTTTCAAAAACACAATTTACCGGTTGTCAAAGATGAGCCTTGATCGCATTATCCGTCGATGCTTTCCGTCGAGAATCGCATGCACTGTATATATATATATATATACTCTATAGCGTGACAAACATTGCCTCCGCCTCGTTTGGCTCGCGTTATCCGTTATACAATATTTCATGCCGGCCGCTATAATACGGTTTTCTTCCGTCCTTCACGTTTATCGCCTAATTAACGGCGCGCCATCGCGCTATCAGCACACCATTTCGACGTTACCTTCTTCGCGCGTAAACATCTACCTAATTTGCCGCGCAGCCCAATTTAGCGCATTAGTGTATGCTACGCAAATGATATACAATCATGGAGCACCAAATTATGCATGCATGCTACTTACGCGTGGCGGATGCATTTATCTCCGCCAGGATGCGTACTGTCGGATTTTGTCAATTGCGTATAGACTATGCAGAATTTCCTGTTAGCGATGTTAATCCTTATTCCGGTTGGTGCGCCCACATTGCGTCGGCACTTGACGTTGCATGAGCTCTTGCTTGAAATCGTTTCAGAATATTGATTCAGACATATTTGAGCGGCAGAAATCTCATCTGGAGATTATCGGCTCGCAAATCGCACAATGTACATGGACGAGAAATGAAAGTAACGCTTGGATGAAATCGGCATTTCTACATTGAGAGAGAAAATATCTGAGAAATAAGAAATATTTATACGTGGTAGGTACTATATAACATATTTATTTATATTAATCATGAGGAACAATTATTATTTACTTAAAACTGATATACTCAAGTTAACAATTATTGTTTTACATAGGACGACATATAATTTTGTTTAAAATCAAATATAATTTTGTTGAAAGAATTTTGAAGTCTTGAATCAACGCAAAATGTCATAATTTTACTTGAATATTATAATAGCTTCATATAAGAAGCATAAATATAATTATTTTGGTGATAATAATAATAAATTCTTTTTCGACGTTTAAAAATATTATATTCTCAATTTAATATTTTGTGTTTACTGCTAATAAAAATTATTTTTGAATAACAAGAATAGATTAATTTATTGAAAAAAATCATATTAAATATATTCTTGCAAGCAACTCATCTTTATTTAACTCTGTAATCTCACTTACAGATTAACATATAAATATAAAAAATAAAATAATTTTTGAAATATGAATATTCCTTTTTTCTGTGGACAAAATATTTTCTCAAATAAGAAAATATACATTTTTTTGAAACCTTAGCTTTTCACGAAAACAATTATTCTATTTAAACAAAAGAATTTAGAGAGATATTCAAATAAATATACTATTAATATCTGTCGAAAAATTTTTTTTATTTTTCAGATATTTTTTCTCTCAATGTATTCTTAATTCTCCGATTCTTTTCGCCTTTAGAAATCACGTTGACCTCGCGCCCATTTTTCCAATGATATATGCGGTTTCAGATTCTCGCTGCACTCGAGCTTTCCCGTGGACGCGAGTAGACCCCGCAGCGTCGCTTCTTCGCATGCTTGCCGAGAATGAAGCCGCAAATTCGCGGGTCGGCTGCCGGTGTCGTCTAATTTAGCGAGTCTACCGCTCGTCCGAGTGCGCACCGCAATCGCAAACGCGGAGATACGTGCGCTACACGGACTCGCAGCAAATGCATCCGGAATCATACGCGTATACCCATCCTTTCGCCGGGACGTAACTCGAAGCAGGATGCCGCGTCACGGCGCAATTTAATCCTGCGACGCAGCAACAGCAGCGGCAGCGGAGTCGGTGCCCCGCGTATAATAATCTGAGCTTATCACGGTTCGTCGACGGGAGGCCCTGCCGGGGTTGTCAATTCGAGTGCGGTCGATAAGGTCATCAGGATGTCGGGGTCATTTAGCGACACGCGGAGCCAGCCAGGTATGCCACCGCGTCATCGTCGTCGGGTTATTCTCGTTCGCAGGTCCGGGGGAGTCCTGTGAGGAGGGAGAGGGGGATGGGGTTGGCTGCCGTGTCCGAACAATCACGAGGACCCCGTAGCTATGAAATTCGCGGAATGTCGGCCGGAAGCGCGTACATTCGACGCCGACTCGAATTACGAGTGCAAGCATACTCGAGCCAACCACGACGGTCGAAGGAACGAAGGGATGAAAAGTGAAATATTTTCTCGCGTTTACTCTCGCAACCGGCGGCAAGAAAGCGACTGTGTGTCGCATTGATGCTGTGTTTTTCTGTGCAGTTGTTTTTCTCAATTGTAATGTAGTGCACAAGTGGGGAGATCCAGGCTCGACTGTCGGCTTTGAGTCTCGGCTAATATTTTTCGCAACTTTGAAATCGAATAAAACAACACGTCATAGAGTAATAGAGAGGAGTCAATTAATATTAACATCAAAGATCGGGAATTAGGGTCGGTTTAACGTGGAGAATTGATTCGCATATATATGAAAGACTGGAAAACCCATCCGGTGCGTGCAAAAAATATTCGCTCCAGCATCAGCGTTTGGCTCTTACTTGCCTCAGACATTCTTAATCAATTATGCTTTTTCGCGATTGCAAAAACGCAAAACTTCCGACTAATTGTTCCTCGAGCTCTTCTTTAAACGCCGCGGGCGATCTTCTGAACCAAGGACGTAATTCGAACTAAGAATTGCGCGAGGGGCAGCGTTATCGCGCACGTATATCGATCGACAGTCGCCCGGGCTTGAATTTACGATGTTACGTCGTTATCCCCCGACGTGTCAATTAACTCCGCATCATTATGATTCATGTGATTATAACTAACTGTGCTTGACCTGGAAACGAGCGAGCGAGCTCTTCTTTGTACCGTAAATCCACACACGCGAAGTAACTTTGCGTCCACTGCACTTTTGTTCATTTAATTTGCATTAAACATTGTAACGGAGGGGAAAAGAAACGCAGCGCAAGATCAAACCATTGAAAATTCCACAAAATTATTAGAATACCAGTCTGGCTAGATCGTGTTGTAATAACTTTTGTTTCTATTCTGATTGCTCTCTTTCATCGAATTATATCCTTTGTGTATAAACCGTATTAATTGAATTAGTCACGCATAAGTTCCCAAACTAGTTAATTGAACAACATTATTACGTATATCAGCTGGCACATGTTTATATTAACTTTGGGAAGCAACGTCATGTTCAAATGACTTTTTTACAGACACAGAGGAGCTTGTGCTAATGAAGAATGTTGTGTGGGCGCTGTGAATAAATAGATTTACCATATGAAATCTTTTCAGCGGACGGAAGGTTTTAAAGCGCAGGAAAGCAGATCTGTTCAACTTTGTGGAATTGTACATATCAGCAGAAAAACTATGGAGATGTCGGCGGGGCATATGGTAATGCCGCTTTTAATTCTTTTAATATCGTGAAATGCGGAGTAATTCTACGAAATAGACGAAGAAATTCTCAAAAGAAATGTGCGTCTCTCTTTGCAATACAAAAACTCCGCATACGTTCGTAAAAATAACAATGAAACATGATCAAAACACGCGCTGCTGTTGAAATTTCGACTTAAAGAAAAGAAAAGTTTTAATAGGTTCGTGAAATATAGAAAGTAACATTTTCACGCGTCGTATTCTCTACAAGGAGAATGATTTCAATTTGCAACTGGTATGAAATGAAAGGTATGCAACGTGGAAAAAAGCTATTTGACGTAACCGTTTTCGAGAGACTCTCCAGAGACTTTCTGTGGAGAAGGATGATCTCACCGAGCTACAAGATTTTTATACTGATGAAGAAGATCTCAACACCTTCTACCAGAATGAAGCTTTCATCAAGTTGGTGGATGACAACGGCGGTTTCATGAAAGAGAGATTTCGTCGGAATAATTTCCATCCAAATGGAGAGCTCCGTCATGGAAAATAATAATTCTACATTGAGAGAAGGTGAAATTATAAAAAATAATAATTTTAGTATACTAAGGGAGGAAACTACTCTCTTTTTTCTGAAAGAGATGCTCGTAGAGTTGCAAGTTGTAAGTTCACGCTCGTTCCGGAGCAAATACGTACAGTGGCTCAAATAAGAACTGAAATGAGATAGTAAAATTTGCTAGGAAAGCCCAGTGTAAATTACAACAAATATGTGTGAAGGCTCTCGTAGAGCCGTGTTTAGATCAACAGAAACTAAACCAAAAGTTAGTGTACACAACTAACTGAGGATCCGGACGGCTTCATGAATATGTATCCACGGATCATTCCCCACCAAGAAAAGTAATTTTCATAAATGCATATTTGTCGTGTGCGGCAGCAGTCTCAGCAGACGGTATGCGCTCGACTGATTAAAATTCGTGTAAAATTTGGCCTTCTGCCTGACAATAAGATTTATTTACGCGAGAGTCGTTCGCAGAATACCGAAACTTCCCGGCTGTAGTTTTCCACCTGCAGCCAGATATGATATTTCGCTGCACATTTCTCTGCTTGCTGTGAAAATTTATTGGTATTCGAAAAATTTTCATTTTGTTTTACGGCGTCATCATCGACCCACGAGATAACGGAATAGCTTAACGAAATTTTTATCTCTCATGACTGTCGTCCGATTTGCAAATTCTACGTGAAAATAAATATCCGAATGAAATATTGCATGCCGAACGGCGATGAAAGTGGAGGAAAAATGGAAATCGAAAATAGATCCCGCGCCTCTTTGTTACGCATACATATGCTTATGAAAATAATGCAAATTACGAAATAATAAAGAAAGTTGTAATTTGCGTGGCAGATAATTAAAAAGGAAATAATGCACATTGCAAATTTGGCGGAAATTATGAAAGCATGAAAATTTCCCAATAAGTGTGCAATTCATTAAATGTGTTTTCACTATGCATCGATAAATTATGGGTTGTGAATTATTAAAAAATTTATATTTATTCCGCAAGAGGTCGAAACAACTACGTGGCATACGTTACGCGAGAAATATTATTGACCATTTTATACTAACTTTTGCTTTGTCCATCGACCCAGCGCATTTTTGCAATGCATATTGAAGGAATGCAGAATATGAGTTCACCAGCAGTATGTTGCATAACAGAATTACAGTAGAAAGTACATAAAATCGCCAGCCGGCTGGCGGAACGAAAGTATCGATACAATGAAAATTGGCATTTAATTTCGCGGAAACCGTGGATAATGTTGTAACTGGTGCAATCGCGGTGGGGAAATTGTCGCAGTGATTTCATACCGCGATACGTTACAGCCATTACCCTTAACAGAAGAGCGGAGAGAAGCTCGACCATCGTTTTCACGATACGAATGTCGAGTGGAAGCTTGCAGGGATACGTCTAACGCTGCGGAACTGAAGTACGCGGAAACGGCCATTAGCGGAATCACTGCCATTGATAATCCCGAAATCTCTTATTCCTCTCCGCGACGTGTACCAGCCGCCACTTTTCTTCGCTCAGAATTTCGTGAACGTCGTCGAAGATTGCACGACGATACGCATTTTCTCAAGACCATCGTCGCGCGTGGGAAAAGAAAGGCCGGAAGTTCCCCAACGACGCTATATCTAGTCGTCGAGGCTAGGGGATAGGGCGAGAGACTAAAAGATTGGTATCGCCTAGAATTTGCATTTAATTTTGTTGAGAATTTCAAAGTAGTTTCTACATTGGGAATTACGAGAGACTTAAAGATCTTAAGTCGAGTTTGTATATTGTTAGAAATCTTATTTATATTTTCACTTAGGTGAAGTTGAATGGAATTTGTGCGCGCTCTTATATTATGATTGGAGAAAAGTATATGTGCGAGTTATTATTGCAACATATCGCTCGAAGTATTATCGCTCGTATACGTATTTGAGAAAAGGATGTAATAATAATAACGATAACACATACATACAGATGCCGCGCGATGTAAATAATGTTTTAAGCGATATATAGCGAGAGGTAATAACTGCTACCACCTTGAATATCACCGCTACTTTAGACAATATAGGAAAATAATGTCTACTAAAGTTTTCTCATTTCAAAGGAAACATATCATCATAGTAACATTTCAATGATTCTTTTGTTTTGTGAGTGAAGATATAATTAAGTGGTAATAGTTACTGCCTTATCCCCTGTGTAGTCAAAAAATTATAGTAAATATAAAGACTTGTTAATCCTTTATTCTTGTGTGGATGCTGTAGGGATGCTGCTCAACTCTGTCATTGTGCAATTCTTCGAGTTTGAGTTAAAGGTGCCTTTAAAGTTGCCGTAAGTCGATAAATGGCAGACTAGCGAAAATCCCGAAAATTCGAGCCGCAAGTCCCTGAGGTAAAGGACTAATTGGGTACCTGTGGTAATTCCGTGTAATTCCATCGGAACTTCGAGCGGTTGTACACGCCTCTGTCTGGAATTATAAGCGGATATCACCAGCGGTCTTGAATGCCGATGCTCTTCTCGGGCCTGACCACCACCGCAAAATAATTTCGCTCCTGTTCGCGTTGCTGTTCGCACCACCGAAGTGCGACGCATTAATAAATCCAATAATATTCAATATGCTAGTAAAACGATGAATTTTCTTAGCATCGCATTGTTATAACAATCCAACGAACCGAATATTCGACGGGCGGAATAGACGGTAAAATCATGCGCAAATTATAATACCCCGCAGCGTGCGCCCGTTGTAATGCATTAAAAACCACCGCGAGAAGAAGATTTTCCACCGCGAATTCTTTTTAATATCAAACATATGAATTCGCGCGAAATTTCGCCTCTGTGGTTTTAATCATTCGGAATTTTTCTGAAGGTTATATTATGCACGTGATATTGCGTCTGCTTGTTCTCGCTGTGTAGTTCCACAAGGAATATATGGTAGCTACGCATATAACGGCATAAAGAGCGGCAGACTGCGCGTTCTGATAACAATTTAAATCTTAATTTCCTCTGTGCAGAAGTATTTATGAAAATAATATCGGCGAGTATGCCTGGAGCGCTATGAAACTGATAAAATGAATTCATATCGACCACAGTGTCCATTGTTGGCGAACACGAGACGCGGTTTCGCGTATCCGCCGCATCGAACTTTGGAAATGTATGCGTTACTGTTCCGAGTGACAATGGAATGGAATGGATATTTTTGAATATTGATAACCTATGGAGTTATGGATAGAGGGATATCGGGCTCGAATTACAAAGTCAAAAATAAAAGAGATTCACCCACCTCACTGTAACATTTTATATATATATATATATATGCATACACATACATACGCATTTACTTTCCGATTCTATATTTTTATTAATTCTTAAACGCGAGCGCTAGAATGCATTCCACCGTGATGGAAAGTGGCGTCCGCGTGTATTTTGTTTTACATTTTGCATAAGAAACTATAGAGAAATAATATAAATAAAATATATTTTTGCGTACACGTTCGTAAGAGATATATTTGCGTGGTGTGCGAATAAAAGCTGAACTTTCTTAAATTTAATAGCGTGAATTATTATATAATATGTCTGTTTACCATTGACGACGCGAAAAATGATTTTTGTTAAAGCCCTGTTTGTTCAACAATGACCAAAATGTAGGCAAAGCACATATTGCGGAGAATCCACGGGATTCATTGGTCAATTACCAATAATTGGACTACAACGACGATGGTCGTAGCGAGAGAGCACAACGTGGTCCTTGTGAGGATCTCGATTTGATTGCCCAAGTGCTCGGTTGCCCATAGCGGTTTCGTTATGTTTTGGACAAGAGCCGCGGGGTGAATTGCCAGGATGATTGTTATATCAAGGAGCCGTTAGGAGTCTGGAAAATAAATCGTTTACTTTCAACTTTTCGATTTGTATAATCCACTGAAAAATCGCAAGCGAAATCCATATCAATACGTATTACTATTATTATTACTACTTTATTGAGCAGTAATACAAATTAATACAACATTGTACATAATGATTAAGTAACGAGATAACAGCTCAAAGCTGATTTTAAATCTAGCCTAATTGTGAACATACTGCAATCTCAAAAAATCTTTGCGTGAATATACAGAGTGTCTGCAAATGATAACAGTGATGAACAGATAGAACTCATCAAACTGAACGAAACAATCCTATACATTGAAAAAAGATATTTAAAAATTTATTTGTGAGATATAAAGTTTGTTTCTATAAATCAAAGTTTATTTCTGTGAATAAATCAAAGTTTATTTCTTTATATCCTACAAATATATTTTCAAATATTTGTTCTCAATGCATCATTTTGCAAAAAACCACGTAAAATTTTGAGTTATTAACTAAAAAAGATTAACGAATGATCGATTTGATACAGAACGCGATGGACAGATATTTGTTGTAAGCTTGTACTTATCCTTGACACTTAGATCAAACTTTCTAAACAAAAAAATCCTCTATTATTTTACGAATAACCGTATACATTTTTGAGTTATCAATTGAAGAAGGTTGGCGAAGAGAAAATTGCATGCAATCGTTTACCAATCATTACAACATGACACAATGGATGTCATATCCATCGTGATACCATATCGAGCGCGTGATTCACCAATCTACTTTAATTAATTAATAATTAATTAATAATTCAATATTTTACATGGTTATTTGTAAAATGAACTATTCCGTTCAGTTTGATGAGTTCTATCTGCACACGACGGCTGTGTCTGGAATTTTCGAACAGTAGACTATGTAGACGATAAAATTCAAATGAGGAGCATAATAGATATTGTAATGTTTCCGAGTAAATACTGTATTGCGAACGACAAAACAAACAAACACGTTTATTATTGTTGGAATTGCAAGAGCGTAAAATTTACAAAGTCAATGTCGTTGACTTGCATAATCACTTTAATATCATTCTGTGTTCGTATTTCTAACAAAATTTTGCAATTTTGTTTTTACTGTGCGTTAATAAAAATTAAAGATAACTTACGTTAGATCAAAGATGATAAATTACGAAGTTTTCAATGCGTTATCATTTCAAGACTCGAGGCAACTTTGCATATAAAATCCCGTTAAAACCTGCACGAATATCATATACAAAATTTACAGTAAACTCGTAAAAATGCCATAGAACTATTTATTTTTTGCGACGTAACAGTGCCGTTGTTTTTTACGGCCTCCAGCTTCAGGACTGAAGCACACACAGATACTGAAAAAATAATCGCCTCCCGTATCTCAGGTACAAGCGCGGCAAATGCGTTTTCCCGGTATATATTGCGTGGGTTTATCACGACAATGAACATCTGCACGTGTGCTTGCGCCACGTACCGTCGTATTTGCAAGTGAAATTTATTTCGATTACATTTAACACACGTATCGAACGCCAGGGTAGAATTGTGCTTTCGGGGCGTTTCTCGACGTTAGTAGTCTATATAACGCATGCTTTCATTAAAACAATCGTAACTTCGCACTTACCTTAAGTCTATTGCAGCTAAGAATGCAGTAGATAACGCAAGCTGTTTCCCAGCTGTCTGCATACTGCGGTTAGCCAACAAAGCTGAAATATCATCATGTACACACCTTTCGCTAATAAAACAGTTGCCAATGTGTGAGATTTGGTTTTGCATTTTGTCTCGCCTAGGAGATTTAGCATTTACACATAAATAATGATATTCTACGTCTACATATAGACAACGTGAACTATGTATGAGACGTCGTATATGTTTACGATAAGTAATCTATAAATGTCGTTTAAGGGGAAGTTTAGGTAATTAAAAAATAGAAGGTTTTTACGAATTTTTTTTCAAGAAAATAAATAAAGATATCAATAAAAGATTTTGATCATGTTATTGTTTATCATTATTTTAAGTACAGAAAAATTATGGAGGATGAAGAATTCTTTGGAAAATTTTCAAAACTAATATTTTTTTCAGGAAAATAAAATAAAAAAAAGAAAGAAATAACTTTGAAATGACGCCATTTTGTTAAATTTCAACTTTCTACGTATAACAGAGATTCTATTTTCAGAAAATTGAATATAATTTTTAAATTTTCCCGTCCCACTTGTTTCAGTTTATTACGCAAGCTGTAATGTTGCTCATCAGTGCTCAGAAGCTCCCGGCGACATCGCGCTCAGCAAAAAACCTGAACGACAAAATTCTAATTTTTTTTTTAAATAAAGGTAATATTTTATATAATACAGGACAATTAAAACAATGCTTTATACTTAAAATAATAGTGAATAGTATGGTAAAAACCCTATATTGATATCTTTACTTATTCCTTTGAAAAACTTCGTAACACTCGAAAAAGACTCTATTTTTTGGCTATCTAAAGCGGAACTTCCTTTTAAAGAATGTATAGCTTGCTCAAAAATTAATTAAAAAAAATTTGTATTTTTATTTAACTTTTAGAATTATATACGTTTATTCTGTAACTTTTAACGACAATATCATTGTCGTGAAATATCGTTGCACAGCTGTTATATTATGTATTATATCTGCACAATAACGTATATACAACGCACGCACTAAGCTAGAAACATACGATTTCATGTCTTCTGACATACATGCTCACCGGTAGCTCAGTCCACTACATACATCTTCCAATGCACGATAGCGATTCACGCAGTGAACTGAACGATCACCATGCACGTAAGAAGGTATGAAATCGTGCATGTGTGTGTATGTAATTCTAGATTAACAGTTATAAAGTATATATTAAACAGAAATTACAGAATAGACTTGCTGATATAAATTTACGAACGTTGTTTTCAAAACCAGTTAGAGAATTTACAAAATTCTCTAATTATATTTTTATTTATACATGTAGAGAGCTAGATCTATCAGTCTCTCACGCAATAAAAATGAGAATTTCATTCAATTTGTTATCTCTTTTAAACATTACATTTAAAATTAATTCTCGAAATAAGTACGGTAACTGTCTCATAATTTAATTAATTTTTTCTGCATATAAAATAATTTTAAAATAATTTGCGCATTTTAAAATAATTTGCCATATTCTAAATAATTTACTGTCTACGCGAGAAATATGTATATTCATCACATAGAAAATACGTAAACAATCCGCGTAGACGTAATCTTGAAGTCCACGACACAACCCTTGTCATCCCCGTTGTTTTCTCCTGTTGCGAAAACGTTTCTCGCCTTTGTGTGTAATTCTTCGTAATCTCACGTGACAAAAAATTCGTCGAAACTAACGCCTTATTATTGGATTTAATGCGCTTAAACACACAGAAATTTATGGAACGTATACGCTTCAATAATACTTATTTTTTATTACCTTTTTTCCTCTTTTACTCTCTTTGTGTTAATTTTTAACAAACGTAACTAATGTTATAATGATGTTAATCGAGTTGTCTGGCGAAATATATCCGCTCTCAGCATTGCGAACTCCACACCAGCGGTAGCTCGGTATGTTTTCAGGCTTTCCAGCACTCTCTCTCTCTCTCTCTCTCTCTCTCTCTCTCTCTCTCGCGAGGGAATTAAAATCAACGTGAATTAATCAGCCGCGCTCACGGCGACAATGGTCACCCGGCAAACCCTAGGCTGTTGAACTCGCACGAGCGACTCTATCGACGCTGTTATCAGCGGCAGCGGGGCCGTATCCATCATGCCGACTGAGAGGCTCCCTTCTGTTCGGATCATTCGTCCGACAAGATATACGCAGCTGCTACATATAATAATCCGGGTTTTATCCCGGTGTAGACAGCCGGCGCTACTTCGAAATCCGCGGGCTAAGTCCGATACGCTTAGAGAAGGTTGTCACGAACGGCGACTGTGCCAACGAGGGTCAGAGCGGAAGAGAGAGAGAGAGAGAGAGAGAGAGAGAGGGGGGAGGGAGAATGAGAGAGTTTGAGCGTGCATAGCCGAGCACCACGACGGCGGTCCTATCGAAGACATGAATCAGCAAGCGTGTAATCGGTCGGCCCTACGCTCGTGGCGAGATGGCGGGAACAGATTAGACTCATCTTTCTGGAATAATGACGACGTGTGTCGCTGCGAGATATTAACGATTCAAATTTAGCACGCTCGGATATCGGACGCTGATTGCGAATGCGGCACCCATTTGGGTCGGCCCGACGTGCATCGCTTGCTCGCTTGCTCGTTGCAGGTTTTTTTGTCGTTGTGTTTTTGCCCTCTCTCTCCCTCTCTCTCTTTCTCTCTCTTTTTCTCTCTTCTTTTTTAGCCTTTCCTTTTTTCTCTCTTTCCCGTTCGCAGCGATCGCAGTCGACGATCGGTATGCAATGTGCGAATGTGCGGGTGAGTTTCATATTTACCGAATATCGCATCGGGTTGCTGGCCGGAATTGTGACGGCGCCCAAGCCACGAAATCGGCCCGAAGGGTTTCGCTGCACCGCGGCCGTGTCGGGAGTCGGCGATTTTCGCGATCGATTCTTCCGCGGCGCTGATCGCATCGAACAACCTCGACAGGGCAGCTCGTTCCACGCTATTCCGAAATTGTTGATTCGCGCTTGGGCATGAACGTGAGGCTCGCCTGATAATGAGTGGTTGTTTGCAATCCTGGCTCGCAGCATGAAAAACCCGAATCGGGTTTAACGCTTGATTGGGAAATCAATGCCCGTCAATATCGGTCGGCGTGAAAAATCCTGTAATCAGTCATCTGAGAATCACTTGCAATTTGGCGGGTGAAGCCTCTCGTAATAATGTCGTCACCCACGTGTTGACCGAAATAACATCCGCACGTGAAAATAGGAGTACAGCGACACTACTCCGATTAAATAGTTCTTTGCACGCGTGTTTAGATACATTTTAAGAGGTATTACAATTATATCACAACTATATTAGTAAAAACTAATTAATAAATTATTTTGCTAAGTTTTTTTGCTAAATTGCTATTTAAAAAGATAAAAGTTTCTGTACAAAAGCTCTCTCTCTCTCTCTCTCTCTCTCTCTCTCTCTCTCTCTCTCTCTCTCTTTTCTTCGTATTTTGAGATAAGAAGCTTCTGTTGTATTGCTTAAGATCGACGATTCTAAATTTAGATTGTATTCGGTAAGTGGAGACATTATTAGATTTATGTGTAATTAATGGAGGACACAGGAACGTAGATTTTATTAGAGAAGTTAATTATTCTTATTAGATTTTATTAGAGAAGTTATTCATTAATTATTCTTTTGACCTCTGCAGCAGTAGAGCATATATTCACTTCCTTTAATGCTATCCATTCTTTGATATATATGTGTCAGAACGAAAAATAGCTGCGCTAAGGTTGATTGTAAGTTAATAAAGATACTACATCCAAGAATATATTACCAAATTATTCTCTGAGCCAAATTCGCAAATTTCGCCTTCTTGTAATCTGTTTCTAATATTCAAACTAATATCAACGTGTAATTCATGCTAAAAGTAGAGATTGAACTGAGATTAATGTTTAACTGTAATCGCGCGAAATGTGTACAAAGACCGAGCAAATTGTCGAGTCATGTAATTGCGATTGTGCACGGAATTAGATTCGTCAAAACGGCGATACTGCACAAGGCGAATAATTCCGATCATAATTAGAATATACGAACCTGATCAGGGAACGTTGAAATTGCAATTTCAGTCCTGTGAGTAAGATTATGTGCCGCGTTTGGATGTAATCGTGCAAATTTAATTTTCTCAAGGTAATCAGCTCGCTCTTGGTTACGGGTTGTTTCATCACACGCTAACGTATTTGTGGAGTAACATATGGCAGAGCTTTCGTCCAATAGTTTATAAGATCAAACGGTTATAGTAACTATACTATAGATATATAGAGATAGTAGATAGATAGATAGACAAATAAATAGATAGACAGAGAGAGAAAGAGAGAGAGAGAGAAATTAGAGGAAAATTGCATGCAAGTTACCATCCTCACATTATCACTTGTCGATAAACCTATTCTGAATTGTATAATTCTTTGAGCGAAACCACATAATTACATAGAGAAAAATAATTTGCTGACTCAGCAAATTTTCTGCTGGTCTAGCAAAATCTTTTCGTTATTATATGGACAGCAAAAAGATTTGCTAAAAGTACTAATCACTATGTGCTGGATATAATTTGCTGAATCTACAAATTATTTTGCTATAAGAACCATGATGGATTTATATAAACAGTTGCAGTTTTACTCCAATAGCAAATAAATTTGCTAAAGATACATTATTTTGCATCAATAGCAAATTGATATGATTCTTAGGGCAAATGCACTCAACAAATTTTTTCTATTCTGGCAACAAAACTACTTCTGCTCTGATAACGAATAATTTGTAAAATTAGTTACGTCAACTAAATTTTTTTGATGTCACTACGAATATGCAGTAGCAACGACGATTTTACTAAAAAATTAAAATTATTTTTCTCCATGTAAAAACGTATATATTTTAATTAATATTGTCATGTAGATAATTGTGAGTTAAGTTTAAATGTACTTTTAAGAAGTTAAAAATAACGGAAAAATATTGTTGCGGTTTTTTCTGTAATGCTATATATAAATATAACATCGCATTAACTCCACGTGAACTCCAAAATAATCGTCAAATTTGATAAATCGTCTATTCAGGGTCACATAAACCACATTCAATCGCTTGCGACAGCATTGCCAGAATTTTGACGAAATTACGGAGGACTGTTTAGGAATTGGTATTTAATTTAATTTTAAATCTTAATCCATCTTAATCCATTAATATGAACACGGCTAAGCGATGACCATAAATTGTATCGTTAAGAATTTATTGCCACTAATTGACGACGATCCAAAGCTTCGAACGCATTCGGGAGCGTAATTGTCTGACGATAAGGATCGCCTTTCGTAAATTAATGAGAACGTTATCCACCTGTGTGTCATTCGAGCATAGCATAATAATTGACTTGCACCAGCCGAACGGAACGTGTCAATTTTAATGTGGTAAACAATGTCATTAGCACGCTGATATTATCGAGGCCAACGCTTCAGATTGCAGCGTGGCGTAATTACACTTACGCGAGAGGTAACAATCAGAATACTACAACAGAGCTTGTAGCTGCAAATTGTCCGACTCCGGCACGTATCATCGCCTCGTTAGGATTAACGATTTATGGGCAACTTTTTGTAAACATTGTTTTCTTATTAATTCATCATGTCGATGCGGTACGCACGATGTAGATAAAGACATCACTTTTACTATAAAGTGGTGGCTTAAAAACACATATCATGACGATAAAAGTACTGTCCGATAAAAGTAAATTGATTAACGATAACGAAGAAGAGAAATAACGAGAAGAAAAGGAATTCAAAGTCGCAACTCGACAATGAAGTTCCTTCCTCACAGCTGAGGGCTTGGCAGTAATTATTTGAATGAGCCGTCTCTCGAAACACGACGCAAGAGTAACTGCACTCGGAACTTCGGTAGATGATTGTTTAAACCATTTATTATACGCTTAATGATTAAACAATATTCCAGACGACGTAGTTACAGAGATATTTAGTGTTTACTTGAAATCGCGCGTCGAGCGATCGATCCTCTTTCGCAGCATTGTCCAGTCATTAACAAGTGTCTCTTAGTCTACGGGAGAAGCCGCTCTGCGCAGATTTTCACACATCAGCGAGAACTCTTCATTTAACGGTGCTGGATGGTGCGTTCGTTGAGTGCCATTCGCAGTACGGGATTATTCCCGTCGAAAATGTGCACGATATACGGCCACCAGGGACGCCTATTGCAGGATAATGAATTAATGGAGGACAGAGGTAAATGAAACAAGTATTTAAGCCCGCCGCACCACCGACTGCCGGATACGCCTCTTTTCTATGCTCTTCATTTGCCGACAGGTAGAAATATGTACTCGTCGAGACCATTACCTATACCTCGCCATTCCCAATCCTCCTGATAATTAAACGCAGTGCGTTTGATCGTTCACCTAATTGCACTAGTTGTCTGACAGAACGGTGTACTCTCTAAAGTACAATCGGCGTATTCCTCACTGAAATGCTCTATCTGTAACTTGTAGTTCAATCAAAAGTGTAGTACTCCAATGAATAAAGTTTCGCTGAAAGGATCAATTGATAGTAGCGACTATTTCCATGCATTTTGCAAACACAGCGCAATGGCATGCCGTCATTGTATGCAGGGTGCATAGAAACCGTCAATCCCGTTGATACAAATGTAGAAAGTTGGAGATTTGTTGTAACGAATTTACGTATTCCGAATTTTGCATTAAAATCTCACTGAAATTTCATTGGCTAAAATCAATGAGATGTAAGACAGAGCAGTAAAGTGCGAGTGTTTCCATTGAAAATTAGTGAACGCTCACCGATTTTCGTTCTGGATATTGATCCATTCAATTTTTACCGATTCACTTTAAGAGAGTAAACCATAAAAGAATAAATTACTAGAAAACGAGAACCGTCGTCCCGCTTTTTATCTGTCCATAGGTCCGCTGGAGGTCGGAATAGTCGGAGGATTCTGCTTTTCAGCAAAATGCCAAAAAAGATATCAATCATCACGAGCGAACAGCGACACTACTCACCGGTATCGGTAGCACTTCTATTTTGCGACACAGATCTACTAGATCGAAACGATCTAGCGCGGATTTTGTTTCTCGGTAAAACGTGCAAAAAAACAGGGGAAAGCAAAAAAAGTAGCAATCATCAAAAACGGGCAACGGCATGATCGTGTCAGCCTGCTGCCGCCGCTGTCGCTGTCGCTGTCGCTA
Organism: Odontomachus brunneus; assembly: GCF_010583005.1. Classification (NCBI taxonomy): domain Eukaryota; kingdom Metazoa; phylum Arthropoda; class Insecta; order Hymenoptera; family Formicidae; genus Odontomachus; species Odontomachus brunneus. The sequence continues at coordinate 2,107,921 of NW_022639458.1, forward strand.
CTGCTTCGACAGCGAATAAATCCAGCGCGACATATTTTCCACGATATTTCACCACTGAAATACCGGACAAAAGCGAAAGCGTGCGCAAGTGAGGAAGGGTAAAAAAAAAAAAACAAAACTTGGGCGGAAATCGCGACTAGAACGTAGCGTAGAACTGATACTCTCAATGAATCTCACCGTGTCAAGATGCGCTTCGTATCGCCTCTCCCTCATGCTTTCTTATAGTTTCGTTCTTTTGCTGTTGTTCATTTTTTGTTTCCTATAGAATTTATTAATATGAGAAATCCTTCCGCCACCTGTTCCTATTCCCAGCACGACGCCCCAAGGTTAAACGCGACCATCGCGCTGCATGCACGATGATGCACCGAATCCGCAGGGAAATGTTCCTTGCAACTCGCGCCACGGAACACGATCTCTCGTGAACGCCGGGTATAACTAATTTCGACGTTATAAACAAGGTCAGCGGCGCAGCGACGGAGGATAATATCGTTAGGCCGCGCTGCATCACGCCAGGATTATCGCGATTAATTATGTGCGCCGGCTACGTAGACCGAGTATACAGGATTATTCTGTGCGTATGTGTCACTTACATTCGGATGCAGGTTGAATATATCGCAGTCGATAGCAACGATGAAAATTGTGCAACTATCGGAAATCACACCTTTTTTAATGGCTTAACCCCAGGCAAGACCCGGAAGGGTGGTTATTTCACCCTGTATCTTCTCTCACCCCGTGGAACATTATAACTTGCCTGTTGTTGCTTTTCCGAGAAAACATCTCGCCCGCAAAATTTTAGTTTCAAATTATATCTCTGCATTTAGATAAGTTCTGACCTTTGATCAAATAAAATGTATGATGTTCCCAAGAGTTAATCGAGTTAACAATGCATAAGAGAAATTTCGATAATTTTTACCGTATCGTATTCGAGATATTTCATTTTAAATTTGTATTATACAGGCATATGTTGAACCGTTATATAATATAATTTTTTTTATAATTTAGTACGTTTAGTATATTTGCAAAGAAAAATATTAAAAAATCTGATATAATAATAAAATAAACTTTGAAACATATTTTAATAAAATATATAATAAAATATCTTATAAATTTACTATACTAGGTTAAAGAAATATAGAATTTTATATGAAAAATTCGTGAAATCGATAATATATAAATAGAAACGTGGCAATATCACATACGTGACAAGTTAGCGCTAGCTCTGAAATAATCTCATAATATCATAATGTCGTTTATATATTTATTATTTATTTTAACGTAACAACTATATATTTCCAATTAAAATTAAATAAAACTGATCATTTATCAACTACAATGACGAATATATTTCATGTTCATATTACATTTTTTACAATTAATATTGATGTCAAATGAGTGTCTTACAACTTTTATTTTGTTACTTTTGAAATATTTGATAATTTTATAAATAAAAAACAATTTTTGTTGCCATAGGAAACAAAAAACATTATGACACTTACTAATTTTATCTCACTAATATTATTGCAAACTTATTAAATAATTTGCAAAATTTAATTTTTTCGCAATTTAAAAAATTAAAATTAAATTAATATTAAATTAAATTAATTTAAAAATTTTTAATTATTTGTTTAATATAATTTTAAATAATTTCTTTTTTGTAAGATACTGATTGACTGAAGAATGGCGTTAGAATCTCGTTAATTTCATTCTCAAACGTGATTTTTCTATGTCGTGATATAAAAATGTAAAAGCAGAATTTACGTTTTGATTATCACTGCGTAGAGTGTAAAACATTATTGACTCGTTAATAGAAATCCAAAGAAATTTATGTGTACCCAAAATTGACCATATTGCTTTTTAAGTTCCCGTCAACAAACTCAAATGTATCCCTGAAACACGCAAGATTGCGGAAAGTTCATAAAACCAGTTAATTAATTCTTTTCCTTCAGCGACAGTCGCAGACTCAAGTTGGCTTGCGTTGCGCGGAACTTTTGGGTGGAGGCTATGCATTAAATTCGGTGATTCCGGCAGACTGTAGTTTACCGTCAGCTTTAGAGTGAACTTTCGAAAACACGCAATATTATACTTCGCAACTTCGTCGGCGGGGCTACGCCCTGTTCTTCCGCGCGTACTCGCGCACCTCATAATTTTTCATCGCGCACATCGCGATGGTGCGACGACAGGCGATAATCAAGATTAACAAGTTCGAAACTCTGTAATTTGTCAGTGTCGGTACTTACGCGCGGCGGAGGCGGAGGCGGAGGCGGCGGCGGCGGCGGCGGCGGCAGTAGCGGATTATCGACAGCGCTTGCACTTTCAATCGGTTGCGTGCGTGCAAGGTTAGAGCTTCAGGTCGCGCAAGGTCGCGCATGCAGACATTACGGAAAGTTATGCCGGAGAAGTGGCGGCGCAGCGGCTCGGAAATACTGTCGTTAACCGTGACACTCGTCGTAGACCGATTGTACAATTATCGTTTCATTACCGGGAAAGTGCGCGCTCTCGCACGTAACGTCGATCACTTCGGATGGACCGCTTGAAAGTACGCGCGATCCGTCGTCTTGATCGAAGAAACTCCCACGGATATTCGAATAAGGAGCATTCCTTGCTCGCATCTCGGGGAGCCGTGCAAAACGACAAGATGAATATCGGGTGCCCTAGTGTCTCGATTAATCGTGGCTGCGCGAAGTGAGCGACACGCGGTTACTCCGCGCTTCTTATCGCCGTTAATTACGTAGAACGTTAATCACTTAATCCGCTCGCATCGTCTTCGAATCGTCTGGAAGACACTCGAGTTGATGGGATTTGCACGTCTGCAAATACTTTGAATGTGAAATTCTGTGATAGAAATCGAAAGACAAATAAGATATTTACGCTCAATAATATTTGCAATAAGGATTTTCGGTCAAGAACTTCAACACAAGCATCTTCAAACTTTTAAGGCATTCCATTCAAGTAAAAATTTTTTCTTCACGAAATAGTCTTCAACGATACTGATGAACAATTTTGCGACCCGAATAAAATTGACCGCCGAAAAGTACAATTTCCGAAATGTACATAATTATATATACACAGAAAAAGATTAACATCCATTTAAACCTAATATACTCAAATTAATAATCATTGTTTCATATATAAGCAACGATATAATTTTGACATAAAAAAATTGTAAAATCTTGAATTTTTTTAACAAAGTTATTATTTTATTTGAATGTTATAATTGTCTCACATATAAGAAATACAATTATTTTAATAATAATGACATTTTCTTCCAATATTTAGAAACGTTATATTTTTAATCCAAAATTTTGTGCTTCTTATACGTGAAAATTATTTTTGAATAATAAGAATATATTTTTCTTTGTTGAATCGTATAATATGTATTGATAGAAGTAATTTATCTTCATTTAACGCTGTGTAACTTCATTTTAAAATTCACATATCAGAAATAAAGATATTTTTGAAAGAAACCAAAATATTTCTTTTTATATTCACATATTTGCATGTATATATTCTACCCCTACAAAATTTAATAAATCTCGCAACTATAATAAAGAACATAAAAGCGCAAACTTTTTACGTTAAGATAACATGTATAAAAAATTGAAAAAATAAGATTTGCTTACTTTTTCTTGTGAAAAGCTTTACACAATTTCAAGCGTTAATGATTCTGCTCTGCGCACGATCGCTATTTTTCTTTTCAGCAAAACAATTATTATTTCACAAGTTGGAGATAAAAAATATTATTCTACGTGGGATAAATTAATAGCATTATATCAATCGAATCATTACTTTGTCAATACAAGAAATTTGAGAAGGATCAACTAAAAAGTTAATATACGTAATTATGCACACTGGATTTTAAAAGATTAATATAAAAACAGCCAAATATTCGATTAACCGCTTCATAAGCAAAAGTACCGCCTGAATAAACAAATTCTCTACTCGGACGCGAACTTCGGATTAATTTTGCAAAAAATGCTTTTTACTTACCGATGCGAGCGGTTTAAGCCGTAGTCTCTTAGACTAACTCTCAACGAGTGTTTAATTACAAAAGAATCTTGGCACGATAGTTTCGCATCTCGCGCGGGCGCGACAACGCTTGTCTGTGTGTGCGCGCGCACGTGCGGCCGTCGAGCGTCCTTCTACACAGAGAGTGTTTGGTAAATTCATGCTCACTTTATTTAGTCTAGATATTACTATCACTCGTGTCCGTCACCGTCCATAGTGCCTCTCTTGAGTCGATATCTCGGGTGGAGGGTGAAAATTCAACAGCGAACTTTCGTTTGAACGACTTTCCTCTCGATAAGCGTTTGGAAATCTCGCCAATGAAGTATCTTTAGGCCGCGGCGGAAGCAGATGTCGCTTTCGCCGCTTCTCCTTCACACACCGTGCTCATCACATCTGCGAATCGAACAAAGCATCCTGTGAGTGACACACGACGCGTCGACCGCATCATCTCTTCTTGTCGTCGTTTCAATGCACCGTCGAGGCGATCGCTGATGTTCACGCAAGTTCGACGGCGCCGACAGTTCCGATCCGCGCGTTATCAATCACTTACTTTCACGGAGAGCTGCAGCCGGGATGTGCACTCGTTGAGTATCTGCATCGTGCGCGTGATTTTTGGTTTTTCTCTTTCTGTCTATATCGGTTTAAATTTAACACTTAATCGCACACCTACCCACCCATCCGCATTGTTCGACGAAGTGGCGGCGCAAACCATCAGAGAGGCACCTGTCTCCAACGACTTCTCCAGTCACACGCAGCGTTACATATTCACGCGCACGGAAGTTGCCGTCGAAGTCACACGGACCCGTCGATGTATCTCATATCAGTCGCTAGATTGATGAGTTTGTCTTCACATCCGCGCTAACGTCAAATTTTTCCCATTCAGCACGCGAGTCACACATGCACACACGCATACATATACGCACACACATACGACCGATCGTCGAACACGATCTCTCGTGGAGGAGTTGAGCCGACGACGACACACTGCCGTCGCCATCCGCTTGTGCATTACGGCCTAATATTCCTCGTTCCAACATGTGACACGGAATGTAACACGATCGATCGACGGAAGAATGGATGATATACGCGAGCCATCTCGAAGTCACCCGATGGCATTTTATTCTAGAACGACGCGCTGAGCTTTTTCGGCCGGAAGCTCGGTCGTTGGTTCGCTCGGCTGAAGACGCGAACAGGTGAGCCATTATACTCCCCGCTATATCGTTCTTCGTCCGGTTGAGCAACGACGTCGCCTGATTACCGGAGAGTTCCAGTGGACGCACAGACTGATCGAGCGATCAATTCGTCAGCAACCTCGTGGCTTCGGCACACGACGACATTATCTCACGCTCTTCGTATTAGCATGCTACGTTGTTACATATCTCCACATCGAACTGTAATTAAACACGGAATCGATCAAGTGGCAGTTCAACGGCGCAAATAATCACAACTGACCTTTCGATGCCACTCTGCCGGGCACCGAGAGCGCGTTTAGTCGTTCTGGATAAGCAGTATCAATCAATCACACCCGATCCCGCGGCCCTCGCGTTGTCCTCGGTCTCGTTAACGACGATGGATCTTCACGATTGGAAGCACCACGATACGACCGCGCTTCAAGTTTTGCTACGAATTTTTCCAGCGCACTCGCGCACGATTTCCGCGGTATGAGTCGCGCGAGCACGATTAATGACAATAATTACACAATTCCGCTAACACCTCAGATTAACCCTCGTGTCCCTTACACTCACGCACGTCACAAGCTCCAGTTCGTCTGCAGCGCCAGCTTGAGCGTGACGAACATGGTCAACAGCGCAGTGCAAGCCATCATCGACGGCGAGGTCGCCATGCTGTGCTGCATGGCGGCCGGATTGTCGCCCTTGAACACGTGCACCAAGACACGGCCCGGCTGGGCATTGCTGGCCTTGCAGGTGTAGTTACCAGAGTGGCGATCCGACGCTCTTGGCACTTCCAACCAGCTCTCCCTGCCGGCGAGGTCGGTGCTCACGTTGACGCCTTGCTCGACGTCGTAGTTGATCATACGTAAGTTATGATACCAGAAGAGGTACGACGGCACCTCGGTCGACTGCTTCACGAGGCAGTGCAGCTGTAGCGTACTGCCGGGCCTCACGAATTTCTCCGCTGGGCCGGCTATCTCCGCTTTGGCTTCTGCAAATGGCCGAACGTGACACGTGAGACGTGAGCCGCTTATACTCCGGGACGTCGTATTGTTTACTATGAGCGTGAGAGCCCGTCCGGGTCGGGAAAAGGGAATAGCTCGCTGCGCGGGAGCGACAGGATCTCGGGCACGTCGCGCCAGGGTTTCTCAAACCGTCTCGCCGCCGAGAGAGAGAGAGAGAGAGAGAGAGAGAGAGAGAGAGAGAGAGAGAGAGAGAGGGAGGGAGAGAGGGAGAGAGAGGGAGAGGTCGCGACTGCCACAGCGGCCGATTACCTTAAACAGATGCTCGCGATTACGTTCAGGGAATGAAGCCCATTCAAATTGTCGTCGCGAGACGACGAGCCGAGTAAGACACGTTATTACCAGCGAAGCTTGACAGAGCGACGCGACTCGTTCGAGAAATCTGAATTGGTTGTTCCATTTTGCATTCTACTTTCATTTTAACCCCAACCGGTCCATCTCCCTTCCCCCATTTTCTCTACTCCGTGTCAAGTAGTCGCGTAAACAAACGTATCGGGTTCGTTATCTCGCAATTTATTAATATCAGCAATTCAGTGTTTCTCCAATGAAGGATCTCTCAGTGATATTTGGCCTATCAGATTTGGCTAATAGGCAATCAATGTAATATGAAATTGATACAACGGTGTGATTTATCGGGAACGATGATATAACGTTTTATCCAATAATATCAATATTATAATTAATGTGTGTGATATGCATATATATGCATGTGCTTGTATGTATGGATGTGTGGGGAAAAGGACATGCGCGCGCGCACATGTTTGAAAGCGATACTCATATGAAAGCGGACCAATTGCATAATTAACTTTTCATCTGAAGCAGCAAATCTGCATGTTACTATTTCCATTAACCGACTACCAATTTCGTCCGGAGCATTCTGATATAATGGATATCGAGAGAATCGAAATATATTGTCGATCATGCCTTCGATGTGTAATATTTCACACTGCCCGGAAATAGATATATTAATCATTTACTCCAACAGGAAACTTCCAAATATGTATGAGAGAAGAGTGGGTACTCGTTGGAGATCGGGGCTAAATGCTACATTTTTCGGAATGTCAAATTTACTACTTTTCAGCCGATCAATTGTTGTGACCGACTGTACAAACATGATAGAGACAATCTTCCTCTATGCGTTTATATGCCCGCAATAATCCTGTAAGCCGTATAGTTTGTTCTATAATAACCAAAATGGTAATGGAGGGGTAAATTGCAGAGGCAAATTGCAGGAGTAAAAGTCCTGGTAAATTGGCTATCAGCCCGGGGTAAAAAGGCCACATGTAAAATATGTATCTTGATTAGTAGTTCCGGGATCCCCACGGTCCATCCCGCTGACTCTTAATTATGAACTAACGCTACCTCATCCGTCGATATACTCGATTTCAGTCATTTCATGAATGAAAATTGCTTTTATGATCCGAATCATAAAAGCATACACTTTCAAGAAACTTTAACACATCACACTTAGGTTTACTCATTCACGATGTAGAATATTAATAAAAGAGAAAACGGCTGTTCTTGCATAAGTTACTTTTTTCAATTTTTTAACTATAATATTGTTCTGATTTTAATGAAAAACTCAGGGAAAAGTATATATGTGTGTTCTAAAAAAAAACATTTTGTAGTTTTATTTCCATTGTTCCTATCACGATAAATATATAAGCAAAGGACTAAACACTTTGGTCCAACGCTTTGAACCAACTAGACTCAGTCTCTCCTATTCCTTCTTGTAAGTCTCAAAAATATTAAAAAGACTTGCAATTTTACTAATCTAAAGAAATTCTTCTATCGAAAACTCCGCCGCTTTCTGTCGATTCGACCAATTCGTTTTCAATTGCAATGAATTATTCGACAAGAAACGAATCTCTCGCGATAATTAATTCCAGGAACAATTCACTCTCTCGCACACAGACGCGCGCGCGCACATACATTGAGTAAACTGTCTATTAATTAAGTATTCAATTAGACCGTGTTCTATTATATAGAACAGTATGCACTGTGGTTATAATCACATCACATGTGATTAATGTTAGTATTCATAGAAATTCTAATTCATCGGCGACTTTACATCGAGCGGCGACTACATTAACTATGTTATTTCTGCTTGTACCGCGTAAAAAGAGCGCTTTCACTCAAATATACAAACAGCGTATAATTATTCACTATATACACGTGGAGTTTGCTCTATTGGCTATATTTATCAATTACTATTAGATGTAACAATCTGATATTTCCTAAAA
>NW_022639458.1:2116372-2148091 GCF_010583005.1 Odontomachus brunneus
TCTCTATCCCTCTCTCTCTCTCTCTCTCTCTCTCAATGACTCGCGATGTGACTTAAAAACTGAGAAAGCCGCTTTTTGATTCTGATAACATAACAACGCCGTAATCCATAGCTGCATTTATTACATGCTGTTACATTTTGGCTGGAGTAGAATTTTGACCGAGGATGTAGTAACAGTGCCTCCGTGCACCATGATTCTGACTTTGAGAAATACTGTCGGGATGACTCACGTTTTGCGGTGTATCTCGCGAGGGCGTAACGACGGCGGTCTCCGCGCGCATTTTAAGTCCGCTCACGCTCTGGCGCGTTTCACCCTTTCACTCGACGCAGCCTGACACGTCGCGCGCCCCCGCTAGTGGAGCATTATAGGATCAGGTGTGAGGGAACACTGTAAACACGCCGGCAACACCCGCACCAGCCCAGATACGCTTTTACCACTAGCCGACTACTGTCACGGTCGAATGGCCACGAACGATAGTCGAGATGTGATTCGAAACGTTTGTGTTTGTGTGTATGCGTATGCGGTCTGAGGGTTTTCCCGCGGAGTGGATGGGCGTTGGTTCCTGCGGGAGATGTAGTTTCGAATCGCCGAAGCGTGCGCCCTCTTGTCCATTGCTTGCCTGAACAATTTTTTGACAGCCTTTGCTGGAACATTTACGCGGGCCACCCCTGTCGCGACAAAGAATTTTGATAGCATTCTTGAAAAGCGCGACATTTTTCAATTACAGTCTCTTGTGTCCAATTTTCGTGATGAATTTTCATCCCCTATTGTTGAACCCTTATCTGACATACTGGGATCATCTTTGAACTCACATGATTTTTAATTTTTTATTACCCACAAACCAGTGAAGTGAGGACTTTCGGCTCATGCTCTAAAAATAATAATTATTAATAGAAATATTAGGTTTAAAAACTGTTGAATTAACATTTAAATGTTCAAGATCGTACGGTATCTGAATTAAATTTTAAATCGCTTATCATATAGTATAAAAAATTGCAAAGTTGCTTCTGCTAAGAGTTACTTTTGATCTCGTATGTTCAGATTAAAACGTCAAAGTATAAAATAAAGATATTTTTTCATTGTTTATTTTGATTCTTCACGTTAGATATAAGTATATTAGAAATATAAGTAGCCTTTTTATTAATTTTTGTCTATATAATATATGTAAACAAGTTTTCTATACCAACAAATTCTAATTGCGGAAGAAAGATTCAGCTATAGTTATTAATTCTCGTAAATAATGTAATGTTAATAAAATTCGTGTTATATAATAGATTAATATACTGCTACACTATAAACTTGAAAATATTAATTATTTTGTTTGTCTCTTGATTGAAAAATATCATATTTTTGTGTATCCAAATAATTGTAATTGGTGACAAATTAAAACATGTAATATTCTTTTCTCTAAGACTCACATATTGACAAAAAAATCCCAGGATACTAATATCTTAAATTTATTTTCAAAAAATTTATTTTACAAATTTTCATGTAAACTCATATTTTCAACGCGTTTCTCATTACATGCGCAATGTAAAACGGAGTACTTAAGTGAATATTTACAATCATTTCTACATAATTTCATTCTACAGACTTGAAAATATATTTTTTAATTTTTTATAAATTTTTATTAGCGTTTTTACGGGTCGTAAATAAGCGCGGTTGAAAGCCACCCCAGTGTGTTAGATTAAGGTCTAAAACGTGTGTATCGTGTGAAAGTTAAACACTCACAGCGTTGTGCTCCATCACAAAATATTTTAACTCGACAGATCTCTATTGTTTGTAGGTACCTAGTTGTTGCTTACTGTCGTCTATTGGAACAGCATCCCAACGTGGAACGTTAATTTCCTAACGGGATGCTGTCACCCCCGTTTCTGTACGCAAAAGCGTAATAAAACCGGCATAAATATCGCGTGACGTGACGAGATTGAGGGGAGGAGGGGAAGAGGATATCATCGGAGAAGTAGCATCGGCCCGCTGAGAGTTAATAATTCAAAGTCTCTCTTAGCGCGTGGAAAGAAGCGCCGCGTTTAATAACGGCGGTCGACGTGCGCACAACGCAATGCGTTCAAGTATCGTCCGCAACTTATCGCGAGCGTGCACACCCGCGTAATTAAATGGGAAACTGAGAGCCCCCGTGTAAATTAGAAATTCGAGATGTTACACGGAGAGAATTGGGCAGCTTATAAAGTGCCGCGGAACATAATATCGCGCGCGTTCCCTTGCGCGCCGGTTATCATGGCTTAAGGACGATGTGCCGCTATCGAGTGATCAAGATCGGAATGGCTCCGCCGAGGGCGGCTTGGTAATCCGCTCTAAGGGCGAAATTTACCTCCGGAGTTAGAGAACAGATGAACAAGCGCGCAGGCGCGTCTCGCGTCGATTGTATTTTAATGAGGGCTCATTAAGGCCGAGTTTAAAACTATCTTCATTTCAAAGACAATATCACGATCATATTGATTCGAAAGTTATGCCGGATTCCTTCCGACTCGCCGCCTTCATTAAACTCACCTTTTCCTAAGTTCTCATTCTTAGTACCTCAATCGGATCTTCTCTATTCAACCGTCGTGCTCGCCGATATATAGACATTTCGACAGGTTTATTTCAATTTTCTTCACGGGGCCGCTGCCCCGCGCACCTCGCAGCTCGGAATTGCGATCGCGCGAATACGACCGGCGCGGGCATTACGCTCGCGACGTTAATAATCCAATTATTTTCCTCGCGACCGTGATTGTGATTCGTGCCGGGGGCAAACTTAATGAACCAAGTAACGAAAGTAAATAGAACTTACTCGTCAATCTCCGTGGAAATTGCTTCGGGAACTAACTAAGAGATAGAGTCTGTGATTTGGAAGATAAGAGATCGCGTTCGAATGTCTTCCAAACTCAAACAATGAAAGCGACAGTTTGCGAAGAGGCAGACGCCTCCGTCGATCTCCCGTCACGTGTGTAGCAACCAGGTGCTTCATTAGAAAGTCTCCCGTTCGCGAACCTTTCGCGCGATTGAAAGGTCAACAACGTGAAAACGCCTCGAGTTCAGCGGACCAGAGCACGGAAAAACATAAATATTAAAGGCACGCAAAGAAAAGACCTTAGCTACGTGTAGAACGCCAAGATGCCCGGCGAGCAAAAACATGGGCCAACATCTCGAGAAAATTACGGTGCTGCATACATAAAATATGTACTGTCAGGAATTGGAGTGCGCATTATAAACAACTTGGCATAAATTAACTCTCGTATATAAACGAAGAAATGTAATCAGAGCACAGGCGATTTGTCGTAGGAAAGTAAGTCGGACACTGGAGATATGTAACTTGGGAATATGTAAAAAGCGTATACGCGTACATTCGCTACAGTTTAGTCGTGTCTCACATAAATTATATCGCATTGCACCTTTTGAATTTATGAACGATTCTGTTCATAATTATTACAATCTAGGAAACCACTATAGTAGTGCGGCAGCAATTTTGTAAAATACAACTACCATTCCTCTTATTATTATTATTATTATTATTATTCCCGTCACTTTTCTCAAACAAATTAGTAAAAAAAGAAATTAACGATGTTTTAAGTAAAAAATTCGAAAAAATAAAAAACGTACAATATGTATATCCTACAAATTTCTAATGTTTTAACAATAATAAACTTTAAACTTTATGCAAATAGTCACAGACATTTTTACTTTATTGTATAATTGTTCTACAATCTTGCCAAAAATAAATAAATTTATGCTCTTTCATTTTTATTACAATTTTTATTACGAAAAGATGTTTTTGCGTTGTTGAATAAAAGAAGAAGTCAACTTAAAAGAAAAGTTATCGTACGATCCGGGTAGCCACTATAGTGGCGCGACGGGAGTCTCATATTTCTTACTGATCTACCCTTTGATATATACGAAAAAGTTCTAGTTTAAAGGCTGTAAAAGTCGCTCAAAAAACCACCCAGGCTATAAGTAACGGTTAATTAATAATTAGAGTGTTAAATAATACAATCAAGATTCATACTAAAGAATAGACTCGAGTAGCGGCTGTTAAAGTACATACTTCGCGAATTGTTGAGCCGTCGTCTTCAAAACGCGCATATTCTACTTTATGGCATCAACTTCCACCGCTCACTCTCTCGAGTGATACCAACGTAATATAAAATCAGTCCGTTCAATATGGAGCCTGATCCGCCGCATTCGATATCTCAAATTGTTTTCACCCTCTTTCGCTCGAGGTGCTAAGAACATCGGGAGAATCGTGAGTGGGTAGAAATTTATCCGATGTATTCCAGGTCTGACAGTACATAAATATGAAAGGAGCAGAAAAGAAAGGCCCGCTTATGTAAACGTAATTCGGCAAAGAACACGGCCATGGAGCCCAGAGCGAACACCCAAAGAAAATAACACGCACGAAATATGTTACGATGTCTGCCGGATAATTCTCCGAGATATTCCGCGGATCAGTAAAAATGCTCGGAAAAATATTCCCGAAGAGTAATATTGACTTATACGCTGACGGCACTACGGCGGGCGTTATAGCTCGGCAAGAATTTCCTAAATCACGTACCAGAGCGATGAAGAGCGCCGAAAGTCAAAGCCGGGCGAAAGGGTGAAGCACGGTGGTGCATGTCGTGCGCGCGAGCATAAATATCGAAAGAATACCCAAGGAAAAGGGTGGCGAGATCGTGTAATACCGCGCGCGACGTCGAAAAAAGGCACCGAAATCCCGAGGAAATTAGATAGCCTCGCGCATAAGAGATGCGCGCCGGAAAAAGCCGAATCTAAATGCAAATATGCGGGTGCCGCGCGTGCAGCGCAGAGGGGGAGGGAGAGAGGGAGAGGGAGGAGAGAGGGCGAGTGAAGAGAATGAGAGGAGAGCGGCTGTCGACGAGAGCGTATTTCATGAAATTCCCGCGACAACGGGAAAGTATTTTCGCGCTATCGATCCTGCCTGTGCCGCTTAATAAAATCTAAATAAAAATACCTGTCGCCAGGTAACGGCACGGACGGATCGCGCGCGAAGCTAGGAACGCGCTGAGGCTTTCCCCAACTTGCACTTAAATCGTAGCTTTGAACCGAGAATGGGATAGAGAAGTTATGCGAGGAATGTCTTCTGGAAAATGCGCAGAAGAGTGCACAAATTGTCGAAGTAGCCAAGTAGACGGTATAAGCAACAGGAGAGCAAAAGAAAGAGAGAGAGAGAGAGAGAGAGAGAGAGAGAGAGAGGGAGACAGAAACAGAGAGAGAGAGAGAGAGGAAAGCGACAAGTTCTTGCTCATAGACGAGATCTTATCAATGGACGGACAAAAGTATTGTTCGGCTACGAGTGAAGATGTTCTTCACGTTTTCTCCCCTTTCTGTGCAGAAAGCCAAGATATACGATACACATACATGCAACCGCACACGAGAGAGCAGTGTGCGTTATATTTACACACTCTTGGATGCATTGTGCGTGCCGTACTGCTCGAGCCGTACGTATTTACTTTGCGCAAAGCGTGAGTTAAATATGTAAGAAGTGGGAATAGTGGTGTATACAGAGGAATACTGGTAAACAGTAAGGGAAACCGGGGCACGTGTACAAATTTTTCAGAACTTCGGTGATAAAACTTTTTTCTGTTAACTTGTTTTGTTAATTGCTGCGATTAGCTGTGCAAAAAAGAAATAGAAACAATCCTATGTTTCCCCTATGTTTATTTCCTCATATTTAACGTAATTAACGATTTTGTGAACCGTACATTTTTTGTAATGATTGAGATATAAATATGCAGCAACTCCTTGTGGGCCTCTCTCAGAATAGAATTCGCAAACAACCCAAGATAGGTTAGCAACATACATAACATATACATTCGTGAAGCTTGAAAAACGTTTCATCGTTTAAAACTATATTCTAATAAATATGATTTGTTGTTGTTGTCTTATTTTAGAAGAAATCTAGAATATGGGATTTTAGTTATTTTATATTTACATTGATATAATTAATTTTTAGGTTCTTTAGGATTAGGATATGAATCTATCATTTCCGATATTGTGCTAAATTGTGAGTACAATCCGTTTGGGACCGTAAACATTTTAGGATGTGTAGAGGAAAATTGGTCTATACAGTGCTTTGAAGCGTTTGCAACGTCAAGTGGATCTTATCCCATACCATATCCGTCACAGCGAGTTGACGTGTGTGATCTTAACCTCATTTGTAGAGATATTGGCTTAGTTTCTCGCGATATCAATCATTTCATAAGTAGGAATTATTTTTATTGCACAAAATAATATCATACAGATGTAGAAAACTAATTAATAACTCATTTTAATTAATAACGTTACTTAAATTTATTCATTCACGACGGAGGATGTCAGTACGAAATTTCGAGACGCTTGAAAATTTAGTCGGCTGCAAATCAGATTTTCCTCTCTGCAACATTTTTCCGATTTTAAATGAAACTCAGAAAAATGTACCTATGTCCTAAAAAGAACATTTTGCTTTTCTGTTTCCATCGTTTCTCTCACGATAAATATCCATACAAAGCATCTTACAAATCTACCCCTATTGCGAACGTGTCCCGATTTTCCTCCCATCGAAACATTATTCAAGTTTTGCTGAGAAAGAGCGGGAAAGAGGAGGAAAGCAGAGAAAGGAGAGGGAAAGTAGAGAGAAATAGTTTTTCATTATTCGGCCAACTCGCATCTGTTTATGAGCGTACACGAAAACAAAAATGTTAAAAATTACCAAATGAAAATGCCGGTGCCGTTAATTACGAAGTGAATATTTTCGCTATGAAAACTTCTTCAGTGTAAAGCGTAACTTTCTGCCTCAAACGCGCGGAACATTCGTTACCATCCGCGGGATCCTTTGCTCGAGAAAATACGAGTTAGAATGACAAAGGAACGCGATCTGAGCCTCACGAGTAATAAGAGAACGCGGCTGAATGTATATAATTGATAATTAACTCCCTGATTAAATTTTACTCTTACCAACGACCACGAGAAGCATGAATATACTCGTGGGCGGATGAGTAGACACTTGGCACTCGTACAACCCGGCATCCCTCGGTTGAACGTATTTTATTTGAAGAGTCCAGTCCTCGCTGTGTTGGAAATGACTTGTCTGAAACCGCTCGTCATTGGCGTACGTCGTCAGTCCTACGGTCAGTAACTCCTGTACGTTCTTCCGCTTGATCCACGACACCTGCAAAACCAGCAAAAAAGCAAAGAAGAATTTACTAGCCAGGACGTTCCAATTAATCACCCGCAAGACGGGAGAATGGACATGTCTTCGGTGACAAATTTCGTTTGAAATAATTCGAGCGAAATCTTTCCCGCCCGCTTGACGAAAAATCGAGTTTTCATTAAATCGCGTGTAACAATTTCCATTCTCTAGTAATTTCCGTATTCATTTAGAGAAGTCTTGATATCTACCACTAAAATTTAATATGATGCAAATTAAATGGCCGCACACACATGCCCGCGCGAGAAAAATTAATTATGTACATTAGGAAAACATACTACTTCATGTTTATTAATTTGTCTTGTTTCTTTTAGTTATTTGTACTTTTTGAAATTCTAGACCGCACGTTTTCGACCGGGTTTACAGAGATACTGATGAAAATAAAAAAAAAAAAAAACAAAAAGAGAGAAGAACGTTGACATGGCTTTCGTATAACACGGTAATTGGAGTATAGATTGGCAACATAGCTGTCACTGTTAGCCATAACAGTCGTGACTACTGTCCGTGTATAATGAACAGTAATCACTGCCCGTTCATAACGGTTAGTAACTACTGCTCGACATGGCAATCTGCAACTACTGATATGTCCGTAGAATACAAACAGTAACTACCGCGCGTAACTATTGCTGGCTTCGCAACCGAGAATACCCGTTATACATTAATGGTCCATGCCTTAATTCTGTATGTACACCCCTATCGCCCTGAAAATATCACCCCCGGAAATAAAGTAGAGATGTCTCACGTGCTCGGAACATCTCAGGAAATGTGGCGAAATTTAGCATCCATTTTGTAAAAATGGGTTAATGGCGGACGATGAATAAAACGCGAGATTGCGTTTGTTTTTGTCTTTTATTCTCTACGCCAAATAATGCTCTAACACTCGCAAATTTAGTGCAGTGACGTTATAATAGTTATTACAGCGATGCGCGTGTAATTCAAAAAGAAAAATTTGCCTTTCCCCAGCGAGTGTGCGCACATAGATCCTGCGAGTTTACCAACAGTGGTTCTAGCAGCTTGCGTAAATTTTTAGCGGGAGATCTCGAAAAAAAGTACTTCAATGAAAGCACGCTTTCTGACTTTCAATTAGTTTTCAAACGTTTCGGTTCGGTGCGCATTCGCAATATTTAGTGAGATTTTCAGCAAAATATCGTATTTGCAATTTTGCTAACTTCTATTCGCGACGCTTGGGTTTCATATCACCGCAGATATAACGCTTCACGTTTCGCGACGATCCCGCACAAATACAATTTCGTTCCTTCGTAAAAAGAATCGCTATGTCTGCTAGTACAGTCTGTGCATCTGTGCATATATGTTTTACAATTTCCAAATCCGCCGCTCGAGATACGTCCGTGCGATTTTATATTTTGGTGCCTTACCGCGCCACAATCAATTTTATCGCGGCGAAATCCGCGTATCCGCGCGACCAGCGGATGCTGGTCTCACGCGAGAAATCGGCTTGAAAACTTGAAACGAGAAGATGTCTATTAACCTGACCTTTGTCGTAACGCAGTTGATTGCGACATCGGTAGGGTGCACGTACGCCTACATCGAATTAGGCGTTATAAAGTTTGCGACGTCAATAAACTACTCAACGTCGACAACTATTAGTACGTACCGGATGCTCATAACGGACAGTAACTAACGAAAACTTGCAACGTCCGCTAACTACGCTACACACACGTACGCATATACACACGTGCACACATACCCATCCACACGACGGTCAGTAACTACGGCACGTCAATAACGCCCGGTAACTATCGTACGTACTTCCGCTCGACTCGGACCACCTGAAAGCTACCAAGAAGCGCCGTCAGCCAGAATAATCCGACGACTGTACCGCGAGATGATTGTAGGACTCGTGACCGGAATTGATCGTGAACTCCAAAGACGCCAGATCCCCTCAATAACACATACACGTACACATACATACATACATATATACATACATATATACGTACATATATACAATATATATGTATATATTTTTTTTCTTTTTTCTACTCCCTTTGTCACGTTACCGTCTCTTACCGCAAATAAAAGTATATATCTGCCACGGAGATAAAAAGTACCGCGATACATAAAACATTTTCTACTTATAGAAATGAAGAAGTATGTGCACCGCAAGTTACTTCGTCTGTCCGAGTCGTCGTTCTTCACTCCGCCAAATGCGTCACGACGCACCTCCGTATGCTTAAAATTTCGCACCAGGATTCAGATATGCTTAGCTATTTTCTAGATCGAGAGTTACTAAAAATTTTCAACCGAACATATTCATTTCTAGTTGTGTGTGTCGTGTGTAAAAATATAAAGTTACCGTTCAAAGTGACGATTACTTACGGTGAAACTATTGTAAGATAATGACTTATTGATAATTTAGCCATGAATTCGTTGTGTTTGACAATTTCACATAGGCTGTATTCATGTTTTCTGCACTAATATATAGAAATATATAGAATAACATTTTTCTTACATTTTCATCAAATTTGATTATACATCTTTGAAATATCTTTCAGATGAAAGAAAAGAAAGTATTTATAATTCTTCGAAGATTTAAAGATACTAAAAATTTTCTATTATATACCACAATCTCGTTGTTGAAACAGTAAAGTAATAAATGCAAATGTTAGCCTGTAAGGTATGATGGTATGAAAAATATTAATTAAGACCTTACACTTGAAACGCTTAAAATAAAAGCTATGTCCATATGGCGCTTCATAAAATTTGTAGCGTTTAATGGATCGCGTTCTTTGTACTGTCACTTCAGCTCCTGCCAAGACAGATTACTACGCAAACCCATAAGCAATAGCTCGCAATTACAACCATCAGGAAATATGTTCAAACAGAAATGTATTGCGCAGCATGCGGCAGAAATTAAACTTCCACAATTGTTTGACCTTTCGAGTGTTATCGCTCTCGCTCTGGCACGGTAACGCCGTTTCGCATCTACCCGCGCCACATAAACCGGTGATGTTTGCTCGCAAGAGGGATATACCGTAGAGAAACATCCCACGGAGTCGATCGGAAGACATATCTCCGTAAGAAAATATTTTACGTTGATGCGACTTGGCCGGTATCCATTTTCGCGTTTCTCTAAGCGGAAGTCCGCAGACTGTAAAACCGGGCGAACGAGTCGCGTTCGCTGGACAGGACGTCGCGATAGTTAACTTTACTGCGCGTTTTAAAGTGCCAGACTAAAGAGATTTAGAGTGATCTTCTCCTTTCTCTTAAAAGAGCGGCTCCACCTACGATCGCGATCCACACCAGGATCAGTCGAGTGTGCTTGATGTCAATAAAAAATCGCGCCGTAAACACTCTCTAAAATGTCCCAACGGCAGATTTCGCAATTTATCCGAGGAGGTCCCGAGGAAGAGAAGTAGATCTCTCGTGGGCGAGTCAGAATGTCTCTGTATATTTAACACGCAGGCAACGTCTGCAAATATAGAGCGCTCTTTAAACAGAGAAGTAAAGTGCTTGCGTTATATCCGTACGCGTGCACACACTGAGGGAGAGGTACGAAGAAATTTACATAGGAAATGAAGGGAAAAATTTTTCTGGAGAAACTTACGGAGCAGAACGCTGGAAAATAGCGAGGAGAAATGGCCGGCTGGAGCTGAATGTGACCAACTCTTTTATTCCACGCGCGCGTCCCTCGACTCGGTTTGCATGCTTTTATCCTCTATGGTCGGTGTTGTTATTATAAATTAAGTATCATATATAAACATCCGATGCAGTGCGATTATTTGATATATAACAGGAATATTAATAATAACAACAAAGCATTTTATATTTGATGCACTGTTACTATACTTTCGATTTGTATGGTGCTTAATCCTCTTTAAAGTCAATTTTGCAGGATTCAAGCACACGAGGGGCCGATTTGTTCGCCCTCAATAATCCACCGTTATCTATGCGATGTACGCCATTAGATTTGGATTTTTGTTTTAATAATAAAATATTTTGTTTATTTTCTAGGTGGTCCATTAACTTGTTATTTTGATAAAGTTGTATTTTGCAAAATGCTACAGAGCATGGAAAGCATCGTCAATATGATATACACTTGTAAGTTTTATCGTGTAGTGTATTCTAAGCTCTTTCCGCGTAAAAAGGTTTAAAATAATCCCCGCCCAAGAAAACATGATCGGCGTAGCGATAGATTACGACGAACCTTAAATTCGGTCCGAAGGAGCACTGGACTCGGAGAGAGTAAATATTAAAAAAGCACCTAGAAAGATTACTACTACTCTATCTCGCTCTATTTTCAATTAAATATAATACTTGAAAAAATCAAATTCGGACGTGCATAATAAGTAACTGTGCAAATAAAAATGGAGCTGGTAAATGAAACGCTGACCAAAGTCTAAGTTTTAAAAATTCCAAAATACTTTCCGTATATTTCTCAGAATATATTTAAAGATATGCTGAAAAGTTCCTAGATTTATTTATGTTGTATCAACAACTTAAGAAATATGCAACATTGATAATTCCTGAAACTGTTTAGAATATACTTTGATATACTCAGAAATATAGTATTTTGTAAGTAAAGTAAGTAACTATTTCGAGCATTGTCTCTAGAAATATTATCAACATCACCAATCTCTATCGTTCTTTTCATTTTATTCATATTTGTGGGATATCTCTATTCTATTATTAAATCTATAGTCATTCCATCGACTGTCTTATCAATACACTCACAATATTTTTTTCTACTAGCGCGATTATCCCCGAAAACAAAAATATTAATAGATTTCGATGCATTCAGAAACAAATTATGGTTGATCTAACTAAAATTGCAGTTATTTCTGCAATATCCTCAAACATATTTTTTGTTTGTTTTAACATAAAAATGATAGTAGTAATACACACACACACACACACAAACACACACACACACACAAATATATATATATATATATATATATATATATATATATATATATATATATAAGATTATTATCATATTATAATAAAATTTAATTAAGAAAATGGTTTTTTTTTGACCATAATTTATAATAATTATTTCTCTATGTGATTATATAGTTACAAGGATTTTTCTCAGTGTGATATTTTTTACATATACGTACGGTTTGCTTATTTAGTCATCTAAATTAATAAATTTAATAAGAATAATTTAATAAGAATAAGAACATTAATGGAATGCTGGAATCGATAACGAACTCGAACAATGTCGATAATGCAGAGACAATCGTCACTAATATAATCACGCTATTCTTTTCGTATTTCTTGTATATACAGAACTTGCATGAATATGTGTGTTGCTTTGTTTTACCATATTCAACGAAAAACCTAACCATATAAAAACCTAACCATATATGTATAGAAATGTTTCTGCAAACTTTTTCGATATTCTTAAGCTTCCAAATGCAGATGGTAGAGCAATATTCTTCCAAATTTTTCTGTTTGGAGCATCCACACTTTCGGTATGTACAAGCTGCGGAACTTTTGGATTAGGCAAATATTACGCTGACTGACAGCTTGAGATTTACATTAAAAATTTTTTGTTCGTTTTCGTCTCATATCGAGCAATGCTCCTATTTATTTTTGCACGTTCTTTTATTGCGTAAAAGCATTTGTAATTCTGTGTAACCAATACGACGTAAACTTTGTAGAAAAATATCAGTGTTCTGTCGGTAAAGTTTTTAGCTTCAGCATTCTTTTAAGTACTTTAACATTTTTAATTGAATGTATTACAAAAGAGATATCTTCTCTCCTTAAAGTTTCAACGCGAACAAAATATGTACATTCTTAAACATGTAAACGCGTTTAATAACTGAATACTTTTCCGCACCCGCGCGTTATATAGATTTAATAATTTCCATTATTCTGCAGTGTAAAGATTTTTCGTTACAGTTACAGACATATTTCCTTAATTACAAAACTGGCGTAACAGATAAAATTGATAAAAAACACGAAAGAGACGAGCGCGTGTCCGTTTTTCTTTTTTACGAAATGTCACAATGTCCTTTAAGGGATGGAAACGGCAGATACAGGTGCAACACCGTAAATATGATGCACTCTCAAGCTCATCACTTCGTACGACGTGTAAGAGAATATTTCACAAGTATCGCCGGCAAAGTGGTCAGCCATTTGGTTGCGGGAAGAGGAGGAGGGGTACGATGTGAAGGTGATGATGGACGAATATAATAATCAATATCCATTTTCACGTTTTTCAGAAGGATCCGCCGATGCCTAAAAACGGTCAGTGCCGTCACAAGAAGTGCTATCAGCGGGGATAATCCAATGAACGCGGCGCCCAACGACGGCTCGGCTCATAGACGGAATTGGCCATCGAAATCGGGAAGGAAGGAAGGAAGGAAGGAAGGAAGGAAGGAAGAGGTCTGTCTGTGACGATAGAATCTCTCGCCCATATATGCCTTTATATTCTCCGTAAAGTTCTAAGCACCTGCTAAAACGAGATTGAGGGAAATTTTTCTCGCGGAAAATTGAATTCCATCGATCGCACGCCACCTGCCGGCCGGACATCAGTGTGGACATCACGGTAACACAGCTTTAATCGAAGCGCTTCAATCAACCGGTACGACCTCGACGTCGTTAATTACCATTTCTACGCAATTATCGCGATCTCGACCATGACGAATTCGTCCGTCCTCCTCGACTTGGTTACGAGCGAATGCTCTGCATCTTGCTCTTATCACGGGCGCGATTGAGTTTTCGCGTGAAATTGCTGTAGAAGTTGTATTTTGCCGTTTCCCAAAATTTTCATCCTATTTTCAACCTTAATATGCTATTTAACGCCTTTGATACTTTGATACTCTCATGTCTATAGTAATCTCTTTTGATTCTATTTAACCTATTAGCTTTGCCGAGAGGTTCTTTTTAGAACTTACAAGTGGCATTTTGTACATTTTCTGCCATTTAGACTGATTTTTCAATAGTATTTTTTCGATAGTAGCTTAAACTTAGATTTCAGTTTAAACTCTGTTTAAATGCGTCAAACACTTTGTTATAGAATGGAGTTTAAAGTTAAATCTACGTTCAAACTGCTACTGAAAAATCTTCTTAGAGTTACTAAGTAGGATTTCAGTTTCCATGTATATTGATCATAGTAGAATCGAAATTTCGGTCCTGCCTTCAATCTCATCGTTTTATTTGCCGCCCACTTTGACACTATTAAGTCTATATCAATTTCTTTTGATTCTATTTAACTTATCAGCTTTGTCGAGAGGTAAAGCTTTAAAACTTACAAGTAATATTTTATACGTTTTCTGTCATTTAGAGGCGTTAAATAAAACTTCAGTTTCCATGTATATTAAGCATATATTGATCCTTCAGAATACACAGATGTTAGAAAGTTTAAATCGAAAATAGAGCTAAAATCTCGTCTCGGGAGCGATAAACGGGAAGAGAAAGGGATGTATAAAAAGAAACTAAAACAGTCTATATTTCTATTAATTTGATACAATCGTTTTAAACTGTCAACTCGAGAATACAATGGCTGGAAAATTAATTTATTGCGTTCGTGCGTTTCAAATCTAATTTCAAGCCAAGAAAAGCCATTCGTATTGCAACTAGCAGTAAAATCTTGACGGATAGTCACTGTGACTTGAGTGACATGGATGTAGGTGCCGCTTAGGCAATGATTACGAAATTGTCGGAAGACGTCAGTGAGATATATTAATGTGAATGACAGAAATTGTTATTGTCAGCATGACGGCCTTGCTGTTTCACGCAACATAATCGTGAACAGCGTTATTGTTACACGCTGCCCCATTCAATTCGAGAAGCGTTTAATATCGATCACCGATTCGCTTGGATTGTCGATCGAGTTCAGCTGTTTCGACGCAATGTTAACATATAGTATAATTATACTTTTTCACAAATTAGGTCGACGCACGCGAACAAACATGCGAATTGCACGATATTTGATATGCAAAATATTTGCACAGTGAGAAAGGAGTATTTTCATTATTACAGCTAAATTTCTGACAGGAATATTCTACCAGATTTCCTCTCTTTGCCAAAACAGTCTACACTTCTACACTAATAACAATGTATAACAGTAATCTCAACTTCATGCATTACGGTCATTCCGATAATTGTTTTGATTCGATAACACGTAGTGCGAATTACGAAAGCGAATTAATCGAAAGAACATTATTACTATTCGCGGCTCCCTCTGAGCAAAATCGACTTTTTCTTTCCGCCGCCATCGAAACGAAAAAGGTATTTGAGCTATTTAACGAAGGCCCGGGACTCAATAATGAACTTCACCGGCTTAGAGTGAGACCTCAAGCTGAGTCTCTTAGCCTGATTCCGCAAACAATTTCAGATGCAAGTTTTCCAATCACTTCGCAGAGTAGTCTATTCTGAGTTTTGATCGAGATCTCGTCTCAATAAAATGCTCCGTCCCAATATCTTAGACCAGTCAAAATTTATTCGTCGGCTTATCTGTTATTGGAACAAAAAACACAACGAGATCACCGATGTTTATTAAGACAAATAATATTGCGGCACGGATTTCACAAATGAACACATCTATAGCGATATTTGGATCAAATAATTTATGTTGACGTGCCTGAATTAATAAATACAAACAGAAATTTCAAACTCGTAAATACAAACTGCAATTCCCATCGGAATCGAACGTAACATATAAATTCCGTGTGAATCTGAAACAAAACAGATTATATTGATCAATTGTAACACCTCGTTGCCAGCTCTCGTGCTCCGCTATACCAGTTTTACTTTTGCGACCTTTACAGAAGTTTTGTACTAGTAAATTAGATTAATTACACATTTTGAGTATTAAAAGTACTGTTGTTAATCATTGTTTCTAGTGTTTCAATTACACAGTTTATACTGATCAAAAGTAGCTTGTTGTTTAAAGTGGCAGTGATTAAGTACTTTTACAGAAAGTATTACTGGATGATTAATAATAAATTACTGTTGCTAAATTATAGTTGTTTTATTAATAGTGGCTAATATAATTTTGAATACTTAAATCGTCGCGTTACTGATATTTCGAAATAATACAGCAATGTTTTGCATCAGTAATTAGTACATAATAGCTGTGATTAACCTTTTTAGTGGTAATTTAAAGTGACTGCGCGATTCTTTCCAAGGCGGATCCTTTTTTAAATAAGCATATCTAGATTTCTTTCTCTTTTAATTTCTATTTTCTTTGATTTTGAATTTTAGAAAATAAAATACAATATATATTTAATTTATAATAATGTACTGTGTGAACTTTTCAGCGATGTTTGAATGTATATATGTATGTATATATGTAGTATAAAATATCGATACTGAAATATTGTCAGTATTTAATCATTGAAAATTTCTTAATAATCCTTAGAATTAAATTTCTCTAAGGGGGAGGTTACGCGCACGATACTTAGACGGAAAATATGAAAATGCGTCCCGACGATAGAGTTACTGGTAACTGTCGCGACACAGCCTGCAGACAGCCGGAATGGACCGTGAGACCCGGAAGGAACGAGGAGACATTTTTTTACTGCGATAAGATCGGGTACGCCCTGAAACGAGGCCCCCGTAACTTTTCCCTATCTGCCTTATTTCCTAAACTACTATCCACCCGGCCAATTTCTCTTCAACCCAACGTCGAGTAGCCGCGACGCTGAAGCTGGCATCGCAGCCCCGAACAGGTTCGCGCAATTTCCGAGATGAGGCTTCGAATGTTTACTCGCTGTCTGTGGATATTTTCTTCGCGGAGCCTTTTATGGAGAAAGCCGGGAGAGGACGGTGAAGGTTGTTTAAAAGCCTTTCAAAAGAGGAAGCTGCTGCGCGTAAGAGAAAGAGTGAGAGAACGATCGCGCGTTGCTCGCGTTCGAGGAGAATCGGTCGGTGGCGCGGCCGGAGAAAACAGGAGATGCATACCAAGACAAGAGAACTAGGTGGCTAGATAGGGAACGAATAGATAGGAAATGGCCATCGGTAGATTCTTCTTGCATGCTTTCCGGATCCGATTGTCGAAACTGCGGCGGCAGTAATAGTGCTGGTAGTGGTGGTGGCGGCCCCTCGGGACAGATGGACGAATTGAACCGGCCGAAATCGACGTTGCACCGAGCTCGAAAAGCGAGCGCACTAATAACGCCGCTGCGCGTAATGGGAGATTCATTAAGCGGCAAATTCGATTTTCGACTAATTATGAGCCGGGGCGAGGTGTTTTCGCGAGGCTCGGTGACGGAGAGCCAACGTGTCGTCGCGGAAATTTAAAGCGGCTTACGGCAAATCCGAGACGAGCGGCGCGGCACGAGTCGATGATGTAGTAAGTGATCGAGACGCGCTTAACGCGTCAAACGTGATGCACGTTCCGTGAAAAGCGTATCGAACGCGATTACGACGAGGCGTCACACACCTTGAAGGGCAAGCAGCCGCGAGAAGAGTATTACATAGCCATCGGCTGCAATTTTGTTCGCGTTCGAAAGAAGATCCATTGATGGCGCATTTGGGGCTTATCGTGTCTAGTCCCGGATGCGTTTTCAATCTTTCCCGTCTTAAGAAACGCTGTAAAATTATTTGAGAAAAACTCAAAGCTATTCTTTTCACGTGAATGGAAACAAAGCATGATGACGAGCGTATTGATCCGCTTCGGTTAATTAGTTCGATTCACGATGAATAGACATTTTCGGGATCTTAACAGGAATAGAGAAGTCACTTATGTCCAATGACTTTTTCGTCAACTCAAAATTGTTGAAGAATTTCTGAAAAATTCATTAATTGAAGCTTCTTTCAAACTTTAACTAACACATCAAAAGGTCACTTAAAGAAAATAAAGAAAAAATGCGTGTTTTTTAAATTTTTTGAATTACAAGAATTTACAAAAAGCTACTTCGTTTAAAAGATTATATCTTTTTCGTAAAATTTTTCGTAAGAAAAGGAGTTTCTGAGGTTTCACATTTAAAACTATAACAATTAATAATAGGATATATTATGGTATCTTGAAAAAAATCCAATTATTTTGACATATGAAAATTATCTATTTTTATGTAAGAAAACGAGGGTAAAAAACTGCATCTTTACGTATCTTTACGCATTATATAAAAATAAAAAAAGTGAAAGACAAAAAAAATCGTGGAAAAGAAACATAATCTGCAAGAACTTCATTAACTGTTCTCATATATCCGGCCTCAAAATTAAAAAATATCACATTAATGAAATAGACTAAAGTAATTTGAAAAATTATTGAAATAAGCAATATATAAAGAAAAACACATTTTCATTTACCTCACCTATATAAAAAATAAACGTTAGATGAATAGAAAGATTACTCGTGTCAAAAGTCGATTACTATTCTTATAGTAATTAATGAATTATGTCGCTACTGAGTCTCAAAAGTACCCTTACTATACTAAATATTTTTTGGAATACATATAAAACCTTAGAAATTTTAGAGTAAGAAGATATGCAAAGTTACTGAAAGTGCCTAGAGACGAATAACTCTCCTATTCACTTTATGGGTCGAGAGTAAGAGAGAAAGAGAGAAAGAATGAAAGAAAATCAAAAGTGAAATAAAAATGAAAATGCAATTCAACCCGGAGTTTGCGTCAAAGAGAAGGTTTAGTCAAAGACTGAGCAGCATCTCTGCGTTCCTTGATTATGGAAATTCGTTTAACGACTGGATTCAGATGCGATTAGAATACGGATAATATAATCGACGTTCCACTCTAGTTGAAAGAGAAT
The DNA here is from genome assembly GCF_010583005.1 of Odontomachus brunneus. Classification (NCBI taxonomy): domain Eukaryota; kingdom Metazoa; phylum Arthropoda; class Insecta; order Hymenoptera; family Formicidae; genus Odontomachus; species Odontomachus brunneus. Next base: position 2,135,259 of record NW_022639458.1, read on the forward strand.
TATATTGTGCAAGTGACTACAGATTTCGCGGATTATATCTGTGAAAAGAGCGCGAATGAAAATCGTTATCGCACGCCGAAATCGACCGGAAACTTCGCACTCATATGGCCATTACTCGTCCGGAAATGTCGTCGCGCCTCCCGCGGATATAATCAGAGCCACCCACGGGCATTATTACAAAGTTTTCGATTAAAAGCGCTCGCCCATTTGGTAAATATTTTGTCTACAAGTAGTTCAGTTGGCATGTTAATGTCCCTCAGACAGCAGGATAGTGCGCCGCGCGCAGGAGGATTCCGTTCGGTACGAGCTTCTACGGATCATTAAGCTGCTTTAGCGAAGTGATAAATACACCCTGCACTTTACAGCTTCCAGATACAATCTCTCTTTCCCTCCGTCCCTCCCCTTCGCCGCGGTCCCTGCCCTGGCCCAGCTCCGGGTGAGCGCGGTAAAACAAATATCATGTCATCCGTCGCGGTACATATTTCCCCGTTATAGGACAGCAGATATTTATTACCGAAGGAATTCGCGAGGGAGATAAATTTAGGAAAAGATACCGTAAGCGCGCCTGCACAACACGAAGGAGTTGAAACAACCACGCCCATATTCTAATCGATTGTATCGCTCGGCTTGATTAATGAGCCCGTCTGCGACGGATATCCGGCAAGAATGAGTCGTGGATCTCGCGAAAATGCACCAAGGTGGAATTCAGCGACGCGTTCGTTAATCCGGTCACGCATAATTCTCCCCTCTCTCTCTTTCTCCCAATGCGCGTTCAGTACGTTTCCACGTACGAACGAGGCAAATGACACCTCGAACGATAAACGCCACACGCCGGAAAGTGATGGGGAGAGGATCGGAATGGGAGAGGCTGAAGGAGGTTAGAACTACGGGGAATAAAATAAATTAACTCGTCGGGCCATGAGGAGAAATCCGAGAATGCATAGTACAATCAACCAATTGAAATCGATCTACCGCCGGCACGACCGCATCGGCTAACAAAGTCCGTACCAGCATGTACACATGAACGCGCTATTCCCTCTCCTGCTTTGTTTCCGAAGTATAGTGATAAATATACGCATTCACCGGCGGCGGAAACGACAGAGTGTATTTAGCACGCGCTGTTAATGATGACTCGCTTCTTCTTAAACCGCTCTTAGCTTCGATTGGATTGCAGTCGCGCGTGCATCCGAATACTCTCCAGATGCTCTCGAAAAGATTTTTTCGGACGATCAAATATAGTGACCTAACTGACCGAGAGGGAGAGGACAAATTGTGTATCGGAATATTTTTGTATTATAGCATTTATATTACACTTATATTTTTGAATTTTCAATCGACTTCACAAAGAAAATTTTTCTTAGAAAATAAATTTCTATTAAATAATTAAAAAGTACGAAATATAAAACTTTTTTAACATAAATAAATCATCTTCAAAAATTTCAAGAGTCCTAAAAGATAATTTAATAACTTTGACTCAATATTCCTATATGCTTATAATTCTATAATATTCTAATATTAGAAGTCAGCACGAAAAAGATAGATTAAGTAGTTAACTAACTGTAGAGAAATAAATAATAAAAACATATGATTATTGACTTAATCAGTTAGGTGCCGACTTCAAATATCGTTAGAACATTAGAATAGGATCATACAATAGGTATATAGAAATATTTAATCAAAATTGATTCATACCTTTTACAACTTTTGAACTCTTTAAGAACGGTTTATATATATATATATATATATATATATATATATATATATAAAACTCGAATTTTTTATTTAAAATTTTTAAAATTTTTTACCCCGAATTAGTTCTACTGATAAGATTAATTATCAATGTTCATGATAGTCAAAATTTTTTTCAATTTGAGAGAGAACGCAAATTATAATTATGATATGAATTATTAAACTGTAAGATAAATGACTAATATTGTGATATTATCTTTAAAAAGCATATACATATATTATTTCTAAAATTTTATATGATTTTCATTGCAAGTATAGAGCATATATCTACAGAGACAGTTATAGGGATATTGTAGGAAAACTTTTAAATAAAACACACATACAAGAGCTATTGATTTAATTCGCGCAGTTTGCCAATTAATTAATAACGGCATCGATATCGTAATTCGTTACGCAATGATATTAGCGCAATTTAATACTCTATTAAGTATAATTAATTATCGCGTTATAGAAACATATTAAGCCGCAACGACCTCGTAAAAGGAACAAATCGATACTACGAATTAATTAATGGGAACGATTTTTGCCCAGCTCAAAAAGCCTCGTGTAAGACAATAAAATAATTAATTAAGGGCTACATTATCCGTCTCAGCACCAATTTCCCTCCAAGGCGCGCTCATTCTCCGTTCATCCCTCTATTCCCAAACTGCCGCGATAAATACAAGACCTCGTACTTGTAACCAACGCTGCTCAGGTATAATAACGCCCTTCCGTATCTCCAATCCACCCCCGGAGTAATTTCTCCCCGAGGCTGTTCCGTACGGGGAGAATTAAAGAAGCCTAATGTATGTGGAATGTACTTCCATGAAGAGGTACCCTTCGAGTCGATAGTAGATGTAAGGTTCGTTCGCACTTAATAGCGTTACGTGACACTTCATTAAGCTTTAAAGGACCAATTTTATTGCCGATATAAATGGACAATAATTGCACCCTCGCTTTGTGAATTTTCCACCTCACTTTGCAGTCACTTCCAATACATTTCCTTATCTAAGATTAATTCGCATCAGAGCCCGCCTGACCTCTGTTGCAATATGTTTTCCTTTCTTTCTTTTTATTGCCAAGCGCACTTCATTCGCGCCATCGTGAAATATGCATTTCGTCGAGTGGTGGATTCTCTTTCTCGACCATCGCACGACGCGTTGCATTCTCATACGTATGTGTGTGTTTATACGTATGTATGTATGCAACGCCGTCTCATTGACCACATGTAAATAATATATGTGTGTACATTCAAAGTACTACTTTTTGCAGATCACTCTTAATTCACGTTGCGTTATGATATGTATGTTTCACACGGAATGTGCGTTCCACTTTCTAGCCAACTGGCGCTTGCGCCTGGCATACAATGCATTTTACTTAAAATTCGAGAATGCAAATAACGTCCTTCTCGACCAGTCGCAAAAAGAGAAAAAACATTTCAACGGTCTTGCGATATTTTATCCCGTATTTTACTATACCGTCTTGACGTAGATATCCACAGAATGAATATAGATTAACATGAGCATATAACATGAGCAATATTTCGAAGAATTTTATATAGGGTATCCCATTTTAATCGCAAACCTCAAATATCTCAAAGACAGTATTGATTTGTATTTTTTGTCCTATATTCTCCTTTGTCCTGTATGAAAAAGAAAGAGAGAGAGAAAGAGAGAGAGAGAGAGAGAAAGAGAGAGAGAAATTCCATTTAAAAAATTGACCTTGATAGATTTTTCCAAAGACTTTCTATAGTATCTTGTTTGGGAGAAACTTGAAGTGTACAATTAAAATGGAACATTCTTTTTCCACATAAGATTTCGTAATAATTATTGTGCCGAACTATTATTAGACATCGAATTTTCGATATCGGCCCGATACTGCGGGCTTTATTAGCTCACTACTCGCTTATAGTCGGGTGACAATTCGGTAACCAATCCTTGGCTGGACATTTGCAACTGTACATTAGCGAAGAGTAAATTTTGCGCGTAATGTTCGACGCTGGTTCCAAAATATCAGTGTAAGTCTCAAAATTATGCGTATACCATAAAGGAAAAATAACAGATTACATAGAAATGTCTGTATGCAAAATTCCTGCAACAAAATACACATAGAATTCCATACTTTACACGCGAAAAACTTTTGACGCTCAGTTTCCCTATTTAAACATATCTTGATATTTTAGTGACATCTCACATATATCACGTGTCATAATTATGCAGTATTATGCACGTCAAAAGTTTGAGATCACTGAAAAACATTTTGATATAATAAAAATATTTATCAGTGATCTCAAGCTTTTGATCGACACTGCATATGTGAACATGTGTCGTGATAAGAGTACATACGACTAATGCAAATACGTGCAGCGCGCGAATAAGAATGACGTTTATTTCACATCCGTATATCTATTTTTCGTCGAGATACAAATATTTAAAATTTTCGAAAGCTCCATTCATCAAATGTCATGCATTCCTTAAAAATCTTCAATAGTATTATACAATATTACTCATTTTTAACACTCTGGAATAGATTCTCTGAGGCGCAATATAAATACAGTTTACGGAGGTTTTCTAGAATTTTCAACTTCATACATATGCATTATAAATAATGTTGAAAATTGCAAGACAAATAACTCTAATTTTCATGTTAAAGCCGACGTGCTCGCAAACGTTCACATCGTAGACTTCACAGCTTTAGCTGAGAAGCGACGTGCAACATTGTATAGTCGGACATCGGCTCCACATACAGACTTATATATATGGACTAAGCGTCTACAAGAGGTTGCGAAGACTTGACCAGAAAAGAATGTCCTCTTAGTGCAGGCATTCAAACTTTATCTATCTTGACACCTATTGGACATTTTGTCTAGCTTTCTCTAATAGAAGCCAAGCTAAACAAAGATGGAATATCTGTGAATAGTGGAAAGAGAATATAACTGTTCTTTAATCTCGCCTTCAAACCTCTCTTAAGAAAGCGTATTCTATGTTTATAAGTCTATATTCGGTCTCTATCAAATTTTCCGCTCGCCAATATTTTCCTGTAGAAACATCGTAGCGACGTGCGGAAAATTGCATTCGGAAAGTGAGGCTGTCCCGCTTCCGATGATGGAATACTCGTTTCTTTATTTTACTCATCAATTTAATGGTATAATATATTAAAGAATCGATCTTCACATTTCTTCTTTTGAGCTGAAAATAAATCCACGAATAAAAGTTTAATTTGGATTTTTATTTAAACATATTGAAAAGGAATAAAATTGCATTAATAGAGAACATAATCTTTCGTTTAATGTAGTGTGACAGTAAATTAAAATTTAATGGTTTTGATATATAAATCTATATACTATATAGTTTTTAATATAATATATTTTTTAATAATTTATAACTGTTATATATATTTTAACAATTTGTAATTTAATAATTTAATTGTTTCTATCTATTTACGTTTTATATACTTCGACGGCATGATTATATATATATTTTTTTTTACAGTCTAGTTGTTCTACACCGATCTTTCAGTTATCTGCACAGTTTAATATTTGGTATGTACGAGAAAAATTTACTTACATCTTTAAGATACGTTGCAGTCATTTGCATTATTAAAGAGGTGCGGTTATTGGAAAGTTAATGGCTAACATCGAACTCATCGGCCAATCATTGACACGACGTGACATTCGGTCCTCTGTCCTACACGGACTGTATTTTGCATAAAAGTGATACCAAATACTTTGAGAGAACGTGCCGCTCAAATCAATTTCATTACCAATATCCTTCCTTCGGAAAGAGCATTATCGCTCGAAATGCGTAGTGTCGCACGACGTATAAGCGTGCACACGTGTGTAAATGCCCGCGGGTTCACCCACACATACGCATACACGTGTGCGCAATGCGCATAGCAGATACACAAACGCATATATACCTGTATATCTACCTAGCAACCTACCTACCTACCTACCTACTCAGCTATCTACCTATCTACCTACCTACCTACCTACTCATCTACCTACCTACCTACCTACCTTTCCATCTATCTACCTACCTACCTACCGACCGACCTACCTACCGACCCGCCGCTACGGAATACTTAATTCCGCTATGTTGTACGAATTCTGCGGCCTGAATTTGCATCCTTTTCGTTCTCTGCTATGACTATCGATTTTCTGGATCGATAAATGCCTACGGGTTGCGGTATTACCGCGATCGACGCGGCTCTCTCCACAAGAAGTCGGCAGTTAAGAAAAAAAAATAAATTAACTACGTTACTCATTGTCCTGGGAGTAGCGAATACGCGGCGCTTGACCAATTTGGATCGATTCTACAGAGCTCGCCGACGCCAATAAAAACGCCGCTTGAATTCATGCACGGCTGCCGCATCCGTGGGCGCCTTCCGCGCGCGCGCCTCTCTTTTTTTCATGCAATTTTCGTGGAATCGCCGTTGCACGCGCAACGGCGATATCGGAATAATTCAAAGCTACAGATTGTACGGTTATATTTATCGCAAAAGATTCCCCCGCGCGCGAGCTGTCATTTATTTATTACGTCTGTTGTATCTACACGCGCGAGGGTAATCTTCTTTTTTATCTTTTATAGGCGTACGCGAATGTTTTACGCCCTCATGCGTTTGTATCCCCATGGTTTTCCTCTTGCCCTTCTGCCGCGCGCACATGGGTCAGTCGACGAATTTTCGAGTAATGCCCGTGATGTATGTGTGCCGGTGAACACACGCGGGTCACAACTTTATCTGTTTATATGCGATACGGATGCAAATGCACGCGGGAACGAGTGAATACATATGCAGATACCACATCGCCTTCGCCGGCTTGTGAATTGCAAAAATTGTCGCAGCTCGTTCTCCCTAGAATAAGATCGCCCCACCATCGGCCAAGTCTTATCCTGTTGACATTTAATTGTCCTGGCGTATATCGTATTTTATTTCCTTCCCATCTTCTTTTTCGTTCCTACACATTCGTCGAGGCGCTCTTATTGTCCCGGAGCATTTTGAGAAACGCGGCGGCGTGATGGATGCGCCTGTAATTTCTCGCACTCACAGAGCCCTCTTCCTCAGGCAAGTAAATTTGAATTCATTATTTATGTATAAAATGCGCCGCATGCATTTCACACATAAATAGTGAAGTCACGTTTACTCGCGATGATATCGGGTTGTTATGTAAACGACGCTCGTTATAACGAACGACCGTGCTTATGTTAATCTATTCTTTTTTATAATAAAAACAGGAAGGATCTCGCGCCTCTGTTTTCAATTAAATACGCGCACGAGTGCTCCTCCTGGCGCAATATTAAAATAAAAAAAAAAGTAATAATAAAAGAGAGAAATAGAGTACTACTGCGCGTTCAAATTGATCGTGAAAAATATATGAGATATATAAGTTATATAATTTTTCACTTTGTATCAATATGAAACGTTTTAACCGTACCGCCATTGTGAGATATTTTTGTCCGGTGAATAAACCACCCCGATAATGGATGTTGGCAACGCAAAATGCGCAAATTGATTTATAGCGTTGCGATTTACCGCTATTTCGGATCTCTTATTCCCGCCTCCACCGCCGCAGCGCCTCGCCGCGCCCGGGATAGCCGCCGCCAGAATTTCGTAGATCCCGCAATCCACTGCACTTGCGCGCAGTATTTGTCAGTTCTCACGTTATGCCACACATGCTCGCGCGTGATAGTAAAATTCACGTCGAATATATCTAACATCCGACCTCGTCGCACACTTTCCGATGCGATTTTCCCTAGCTATCGCGCCTCACGTACACGGGGTGCGAGATGGAGAGGCGGAGGCGTTGGAAGGGGGGTGGATTGAACAGCCGAATCTTACTCCTCAGAAAGTATCGACTGCATCGACCGTACATGTACAATTTATGTGCAACGAAACGGCCGACGCGTGATTCCCGCTCATGGCACCGAGTTCCTGTTGTCCATCTTTACAATCGACGATATTCACCCGTCGCTCCTCTATTTCCTTTATCGTTCTTCTTTTTTCATTTTTTTGAATCCTCCATAAAAGGAATTACCTCGCTGTCACCTGTGACATCGATTTATGTTCCGGGAGGATGGTGATGTATTTCGATGAACGATGCGACAGAAATATAAATACCGTTTAAGCGGCCGGGATAAAAAATTATCGAAACACATCACGTATAAAATTTAAAACATCCCTCCTGTTACAACGCAATGTTCTGTTCGGGTTACATAGAACAGCAATAGCATTGCAAATTAATAAAAGTTGCACAAAGAAATATGATTTCCGTTAATATATATTCGAAGCACGATAACAAGTTAAAATAGGAGCAATTAATCGTATAAAACAATTCGAACGAAACGAAGAATCGAAAGCGAAAATATAACGACCTAAGGTATAAATTGAGGTGCGACATATATCGCACGGTGTGACAATTGAACAATCCGATTGAAAGTAGAGAAGTTTGGGGGTGGAGAAGATTAGGGGTAGAGAAGATTGGAGGCGATAAGTTTAGGGGGAAGTTTTTGGGAAAAGATTTGGTGCAAAGTTTTCGGAAAAAAAGTTTGGTGAAAAAAAGTTTTGGGGGAAAAAAGGTTGAGGAAGAAAGTTTGATGGAAAAGTGTTTGGGAGGAAAAATTTGGGGGAAATGTTTGGTGGAAAGAACTTGGGGGAGAAGTTTTTGCGGGAAATAGCTTGGTAAAAAAAAGTTTGGGGGAAAGATTTGGATTAAAATTTTGGGGCGAAAACTTTGGGTGAAATTTTTGAGGTAAAATTTTGCGAGAAAAATTTTTATAGATTAATAAGACATCTAATTATTTATTACTTTAAAAATTGCAACATATTTTTCGATGACTTTTCCATTTCGCAAATTCAAGATATCTTCCTTTGTTACGGAATTATTGTAATCTAAAGTACAGGAATAATTAACAGCCGTTATTGCATCAAGACACTGTGTACCACTTTGATAACGCCTGCACAGATTACTTGATATTGTCAATCTAAAAAAAATATCGCCTCAATGTAAGCGTTGATTATGCAGAATAAACATCAAGTGGTAAACAACAATCAATATTCATAGTACTAAATTGAATTATTCCCCTTCAGATCTCGACGTTTCTTTGTACATCGCGCGCTTCGCGATCGACCGACGCGCCTTTATTTAACTGTCCAAAAATGACGTGACAGTGATAATACCGAACGCGCCTGCCCGCGTGATTTCATCCCTCTGGCAGGTTTCCATGCACCTGCTGCACCGAAGCCGATGCACTATACTCCAGACTTAAAATTCTTCGAAAGTCGCGCGTGCGCGCCATTCCGGTGCTCCATCGGTTGGTCGCGTCGCGATTTTTCGAGGTGTCGTCTTATGGATGCGCGCGAGCAGGTGTGCGCTTGCACTTCCGAATACCGAATGCCTCGGGAAGCATATATGTTTATATAGCTCAGTCGCAGCACCTCTCGCGCGCGCGATTCACGCTTATTGAGCGATATCCGGCTACGGAATGCAGCGCACGACGGCATATCCGACACCGACGCCCGACGCCGCTTTCATGCGCAGCCGATTCCAACCTACAGGCCGCCCAATTACCGGGATACAGGTCGTTAGCGATTCCCAAAGAGAGTTTTCACCCGCGCACAATGCAACCGACCGCGCCGTGCTGCGTTGCGCCGCGTCGCGCTGTGCATTTCTCTCCCTTCGTCCGCCCGCTCGCCCAGCCGACCAGCGCCCTTCCGCGACCGCCAATCATCCCTCTTAGCGTGAAAATACCTCCACCGCGCGTAACGAGTTGCAAACCGTGCGCACTTGCCCGTTGCGGCGTCTCACACTTCCGCGGATTACTCTCGCGGAAAGTCGCGGGGCACCGCGCTGACTCGAAAGAACGAAATGAAAATCGACTTTCCGCTGGAGGAAAGTTGCAGAGCGACGGAGAGGAGGGAGAAGGGCGAACGTTGTGCGCAACAAAAGCCGCGGCGCTCGCTTTGATTTGAATATTTTAATGGCTCCGTGTATACTCGCGCGCGCGGTCTCCTCCACGGTGCTCCAGCGTACGGTATTAATGAACGAGGAATGCACGAAAGAGGAAGAGAGAGCAGTGGAGGAAAAATAGACGAGTTGTTGTGCGCGAGATATTTTTTTTTTTTCATTCAACGAATAAGTCGGTCGCTTTCGATAGCGCGACAGCGTTGAAAAAGAGATTGGGTTTGATGTGACAACTACGACCCCGTGAGCACTGCTACGAATGGGACGACGGGCGCGCCGTGCGAGTGAGTAATTATTTCATGCTTTTTCTTGTTATTCGCGTTCGACGTTATTCCTTCGATATTTTCACCTTTCCATTCGCCCCTGCATACAAATACCGTGCGCGATACTTTGTACAGCGGCAAAAAGTATGCCGGACATTTCGCTCCTCCTGGATGATGAAACGATAATTGATTCTCTCGCTAGAGGATTCTACAACGAAAGAGAAGGAAAGGGAGGCCTGATATGTTGATTTTACAAATTTTCTAACGAGGATGACGATGTTAAGTATTTCGTGAGTGGCGTGAGAATTCACCGTCACCGCGACGAAAGAACAGGGCAAATATATTCGAATCGCACGGGTTGCTTCGCAACCACGTAAAATCAAATAAGTACCCACCTATAAGGTATTCAACGTTTTCCAAAGCGGCAACGTTAAGTAGGTCACCACTTGTATACAGGGTGGCACTTCTAACTTCACGATCTATATTACGGTACAAAATAACATAAGAAAAAGGATTTCAATCTTCCACATCCGTTGAATTTCCACCGTTGATTTTTCAGCGATGCGCGATGAATAAACACGCGAGAAATGGAACGGGACCAGATTTACATAAAAATTTATGAAAACATAATATCGCATTAATAAGGGGAAACGCATTGTTTACGGAAGAAATACATTTTTATGCATATACGAACAGCTCGATTTGAAAATGAAAAAGATATGTGAATCCATACATCTATCCATGAATCCATACATTTAAACCAGCCGCATTTGCATGTCTCCAAAAATAAATATAAATACCAAGTTGTCTGTTTCATGTACGTTAGGATTACGTCGTATAATCCTCAACGAATGACCGTGTGTTATGGACGTTCGAAAAACATTTTTTTGCTCACTTTACTGTTCAATCGGTCACAAACAATCGGTCCTTTCTGACGTCAAATGTAGCCTTAGGACGGAACGCAATCGCGAAATTTCGTGAATTATCAGCGTTGTTTGATGTATTATCCAGGCAATTTTCTGACGTTTTTTATATCCTGCCGGAGAATACACATACAATCAGGCTTCATTAAGATCGCCGATACACCAGGATCCAAGCATCGCATTTTCATATCGAAACGACTCCGGATTGCGGAGCTCCGCAATCTAGCCGACCTCGTTATAATTAGATTTATGCCGGAGCATTCGTCTCTCTCTGTCTCTCTCCCCCCCTCTCTCTCTCTCTTCTTGAACGAATTCCAAATATTGCTGTAAATTACGGATAAAAAGGTTGGCCGTGCGACCCAGTTCGCTGACTGTGATTGTATTTCCGCAACCTACCAGCAACTCCCATTCGGAATAGTAACGTCGTTACTTCCGTTCGCTCGAACGAAAAAAAAATGGATTACCGAAAGAGAACAAGAGTGTGCGAGCCGCGCGGGCTTCAACTTACGGCGGGTTTGATGTCCGAGTTCCGCGTTAACGCAGATTTGAATCTCTACTGCGAGTATCGATCCCTCGCTCGTGCTGTTATCATCGCCATAGTATCGCCATATATTCGTCTTGGTCTCTGCATTGGGTCCAGAGCTTATACCGACGTTGCTCGCTGATGAAATCCGAAATAACGCCAAAGCCCGATAGCTCGAGTGTCTTTTACATGTCTAAAACTGATCTGTGATATACAAGAATATCGTTCAAGTGCACTGAGTCAAAATTTTAGCACTACTTTCGACATGCACTTTCTAAAATCTGTACATCAGTTCTGAAGGATCAGTGTATGTTTAATACGTACGAAAGTGAAGTTCTATTTAGTATCTCTAAATAACAGAAAACACAAAATGTCATTTATATGTTGTCTAAAGTGCTTCTCAAAAAAAAATCTCTAAAGGGAAACTCTTAATAAAACTATCAGGTAAAATAGAATCAAAAGAGATTGCTATAGATCTCAGAGTATCAAAGTAAACGTTAAATGAAATATTGAAATCGAAAGAATTAAAATTTCGACTTGAATCCTCGTACCTAAAGAACCTGAGTGATTTTAGCCTATTTTCAACTTGAGCTTCCTAACATCTATATATTCTGAAGGATCAGTGTATGATTAATAGGGTCGCACTTAGAGGTCCTACTTAGCGTTTATAAGTGGCGGAAGATGCACAAAATGTCTCTTGTAGGTTCTAAAGAGAATCTCTCGGCAAAGCTAATAAATTAAATAGAATCAAATGAGGTTGATATAAGCTTCAGAATATCAAAGTAAATGTTAAATGGAATATCGATGTCGAAATTTTAGCCTTACTTTTAATCTGTATTTTTCAATATCTCTACGTTCTGAAAAACCAGCGTATGTTTAATACATAAGGAAACTGAAACTCTATTTAGCACCCCTAAATGGCAGAACATGCACAACATACCAAGGTAGGTCCTAAATAGTACCTCTCGACACGATTAGTAGGTTAAATAGAATCAAAAGAGGCTGATATAAACTTCAGAGAATATCAACAGAAATATCAAAGTAGATGTTAAATGGAATATTGAATTTGGAACTAAGAACAAAATTTCAATTCTCTTTGAAAAGTCTTTATAGGAATCATATTGTCTAAGATATTCATCGAGTGATCTTATTACGTCTCATATTTGTTCACAAATATTAATATTTAGGCATTATCTATTACACAATTCCTCACTTCTTGATTCAACCATGAAACAACATTCGGTGGCTCGAATAAACAGAATTTAAGCCGCATCAGGAAAATCCTTATTTAGACACGATAACCATTTATTATCCTTGCATTGTTATCCGCATACAACGTCATAATTCACGTCCAATGTAGCTCCAAACGTACAGCACGAGATCCTCATTGCTCATAACGGTGAGAGACAGAGAGAGAGAGAGAGAGAGAGAGAGAG
>NW_022639458.1:2148101-2160556 GCF_010583005.1 Odontomachus brunneus
GAGAGAGAGAGAGAGAGAGAGAGAGAGAGAGAGAGAGAGAGAGAGAGAGAGAGAGAGAGAGAGAAAGTGGGAGAAAGGGAGAGAGGAGGAGAAAGATAGAAACATAGAGAGAAGGAGAGAGACGAGACTACCTATAACCGTCGCGAGTTTACCACACGGGAATCTAATTTTCCCTGAAATACAAAATCGATAAAATGGAAAAGTGCGCTCTGACCCTTGTTATTATGGTGCATCGCCCAACTCCCTGCGATGCTCTTTGTGGCGCTCTGTGTCTCGGTATATCGTATCGCATCGTGTCTCCTCGTCTCGTCTTGCCTTGCTATCCCGTTCTCGCTCCAGTTTGCGGCAATGAAATCTTATATGTTCCGCGAAACGATGCGCGTGCAGCATCCGACAACGACGACGACCGAGTACACGACGAACGAGTCGTTCGACGAGGCCGTCCCTATCGATTTCCACCTGCGTCCGTTTGACTCACGCGCCTGCTCTCCTCTCGGTTCTATAACGCGCCAATTATTCTCGAGCGCTCGTGGGAAGGGCGTAATAATTCCGTAATAACTTCCGGAACATCGCCCGAGGAACAAGCGTCGATAGCGCGGACCGCCGCAAAACTGACAAACGATGCCCGCGCCTCGATTCCGAACACTTTTCGAAACGATATTCGAGAGGATTTACGCGCGATTTTAATATCTCCTTGTGCGATATCATCGTGCACCGATATCGACAGTGCCTTTCGGCGAAATCTGACGCGTTTAAATCGCTGTCGAACAATTCAAATCGCAAATTGCGCGCTCGCTCGGCGCCGAAAGATAGCTTCTCGTTTCCGAGTCTCTCTCCGATCGAAAGCATGCGCGAGAAAACCTTGTTACACCCTCGCACGTCCGCACTCGTGCACGATACGCAAATTACAGCGATATTAAAGCGGGTAATTTGCGTATACGTGGATTTACCTCCTCCTTCTCGTCCGGGTGGAAAATATTCATGGTAATGCAAATACTGTCCACGACTCCGATGTTATTTGTCTTTACGTGCGACATTCCGACGTATTTTTCTTCGATATTTTCTCGGTTTGTTGGCCCTGAGGACATCGCCCTGTCATCTTTTAGAATTAAAGTAACAAAGATGAGGGAGAAAAATATTCATACGTGCAATTTTTCATATTTTATATGTCATGTATGTTTCGCACGTGTTTACGAGTAAATAATTACAAATAAAATGCCGCAAATATTGAATTAGTGGAGTGGCAGATGAAATTTATCGTTGCGTTAATATAATATTACGATTTGAAATTTCGGTCACGCAGCAATTTGCGCTTAGCCGTAAATACAGCTTTCTTCTAGAAAGCAATATATATATATATATATATATATATATATATATATATATTTATTTATTTATTTATTTATTTATATTGGGGGTCCCATTTTAAACAGTCCAAATGAATATTTCGACAACTGAGCCGGTAGACAAATATTTTACACGAAATTTATTTAGAGTTTCGAGGAGGAAGAAGACAGTCACCTTCAGTCAATTTTAACTACGTCAAAAATATATGGAGATCAATCCTATTTCTTTTAAATATATAATGATATTTTTTTGCAGCAAATTCTAAAAGAATCTCTTAATTCGATGTAGAAAATCCCTAAGTTCAATAGTTTAGAAGTTATTTATTAATGAAAAATGCAATGTCATTAATTTGCATCAACACTGATGCGCGCGCGAATTTATGTATGTGTTCGAGATATTCCATTAATCTGTTTAAAATAGGACATCTTGTGTATGTGTGTGTGTAGATTCATATATATACATACATTAATTAATTAAATTCTTGAAATTTTGGAAACGGTCAAACGTCGCACGCGAGAATGGATTGCATTCTTCCGGGGATTAGCGTTTTCTAAAGCTCCCTTCTACACGTCAGGGATCTTATTAAGTTTATAATATCGTGAAAATTTCAAGATTGCTGTTGTAAAAAGGAACTTGGTGGAAGAATATTATTAATATCATTAATTAAATTGTACGATAAATCGTTGAAAAATATATGTCCTTCCGACACGACGAATTACGAGCGGTGAAGAAAACAACCGCAGATAATTATAAAACAAAGTAATTCTCGTTGCGTCGTTCCCGGCATCGACAAGTCCTTAGCGCTACTTTTGCAAGTCGATAAGTTGCTCATTATTCAAGTTACTTTACATATAGTTAATAATTAATACTCCATCCGCCACGTTATCCAACTTTGAAGCGTGCGCGCGTGACCGCGCGCGTGTGCGTGGTAATTGTAAATGAAGTTGAACAAGCAATAGGTTCATTAAACGGTTCATTAAACTCTATTTGATTGTATTGCTCGGTGTTTACGCCGTATGTTAAATCAACGCAACATTGTGGCGGGTAAATGTCAGTTGCATTAAATTATGACAGACTGCGCTGACATCCGACCGTCGGCGTGACGGCGCCTTTGGCGTTTTTTAATGCGGCCGATTATTCGTGTGCACACTTTTCGCGCGCTCGCATGGTGGGGCTCTTACCATTCCAGATACTGTCGTCGTCCGGTCGACACGTAAATCCGCGTGTCGCCACTCTTCCGCGGGGAAAAACTTCACGTTGATATGCGCGCGCGGGTGGAGTTATCGTGGCAAACAAAGGAAAGCAAACTTGATAACAATGTTAGCCACGAACAAGCGGAAGAGTTTCGCTTGCGCGCGCGCGCGAGCAGCTACATTGTGAACTTGCGTCCTGTAAGAAACAGCGAATACAGTTGAGAAAACATCGGATTAATTAAACGACGCTTTAAACTTGTAATCGTCGCATTAATCCTCTTGCTGCGGAATCGTGTTGCCGCGAGACGGGATTTACCCGCCGCGGAATTTTGTGTCGCGAAAAACGCACTCGCATGTGCTCAATCAATTTCCTTTTCGCCTTTTTTTCTTTTTCTCTTTTTTTTCAAATAGATCTTTTGCATGTGCGTCATTGCATCGTTTACAAACTATCGCGTCCACGCGTTGGCATATCCTTTAACCGAATTCCAAAACAAAAAGGATCTTGTTTCCAGTCCAGTATACATTCGTTTGTTTATTTGTATATTTCCTTATGTCTCAAAAATCGTTAGAAATATTGAGATACATTTTTTTCTACCTTATCCAAAATATATTATCTACATAGTTTTTACATTAATATCATTATATCGGTTTGTCTGGATGACTTGGAAATTGGTTAATTCTATTATTTTCTCAAAAATCCGAGAACATCACGAAATACAAAACGAAACTAATATTTATTATTAACTATTACCAATTTAAAAAAAAAACTTTCTAACTCATTTAAAAAATAAACTTTTAAACAATTAAACAAAGTGTGAAATAAAAATATTTTGACAATAACAAACTGCCTTAGGAAACTTCAGAAATCCTAAAAAATATGAAATAATTTTTACTCAATATTTCTACGTATAATCAGTTGCAAATAAGTTTGTACACTTTATCGAATAAAGTTGCAACGTTCCAAGTTGCTAGAATTGAAAGTCCCTGCTAACGCGTATGCGCAGAAATCGGTTACGACAGGAGCCGAAATGATAGTACAAACTGACATTTGTGAATTATTTCATCCTCGTTAGAGTTGTTGCGCGCGCGCGTGAAATTTTTTAAGACGGTTTATTTTTTGTTATAATCGGTTACCGATATTCAGAACGCCAATCGAGTTGTATCTATTTTGCATTCGCAGTTCAACTTCAGCTTTGGAAATCTCGCCGTGATCAGCGCACAGCGCATCAGTTCGCATCCACATCTCATTGAAATTCATGATGTTTCAAAACTGGACTTACGTAACTTCCTGAATAAGTGACTCAATCTACGAAGTTGCACGTAACGGTGCGAATTGTACAATATAAAATATTGTACCTGCGTAAAACGCTTCGAGAGCGATATGAACTTCAACATTAAGCAAAATTTCGACATGCACAACACTTATCTACCGTTTCGTATAAATATTGCAAAATTATAAAGAATTATAAATGAAAGAATTATAAAAGAAATTTTTTAGACGTGGATGAAACTAAACTTATCGGTCAATATTGTATTACAGCGTGTTATTTAAAGTGGTCTTTGTGTGAAGTGTGACTTAGCGTGAAGTATAACTGATAGTGTTAATATACAAAATTGATGTTGCTTTTCAAATATTATTAATCTCCGAAATAATAAAATTTGTCAAGATATAGTTAATAAGATATGTTTATTGCAAACTATGAACAGGAAGATACGATTATCTTGCATAACATAAGTAAAACAAACAAAAGAAGTAACGTAATATTATGATACGAAATCAATGTTAATTCTTAAGAAAAGCGGAAGGAAAGAGGTAGGGAATTTCGTTCTCTCTAACGTCTGATTCCTGATCGGGATTTTCTTCTCTCTAACTGGTCTTTCTAAAAAGTGTCTTTTGTTCGAGGAAAAAAAAAAAAATGAAAGGATACTAAATGTTATGTGAAACTGTTAACAAATGACACATAAATCTAAACGTCAAGCTGGAGTCGCGTTTAACCCACCTTTTCGTTATTACAGCGAAAAGGTGAGTTAAACGCGACTCCAGCTTGACGTTTAGATTTATGTGTCATTTGTTAACAGTTTCACATTTAGTATTCTTTCATTTCCTTTTTTTTTCCTCGAACAAAAGACACTTTTTAGAAAGACCAGTACGTTAGGGAGAACGAAATTCCCTACCGCTTTTCCTCCGCTTTTCTTCCTAAGAGTTAACATTGATTTCGTATCATAATATTATGTTACTTCTTTTGTTTGTTTTACTTATGTTATGCAATCATATCTTCCTGTTCAAATGTAGTTTGCAATAAACAGTATATCTTGACAAATTTTATTTAAAATTACTGCTAATGGAAAAAGACTTAACAACGCATGTCGGATTAAATTGGAGTAAGTCGTTCGATATCTGGGACAAGAACAATGAAAGCAGAAAAGCGTAAACAGTGTGTGTTGGCAAACAGTATAATTCATATATGCCTTTTTCTAACGTATATTGAACTTTCTGCAAGAAACAGCTTAAAGAAAATATATTCCATAGGAAATGTAGTATATTATTTATAAACAATCTTTGCGCATTTGCGCTCTGTTTTTAATGTCCGCATGCTTTTCATCCGACGTGAGAAGCCATTTGCTCGGCAGTATCATCGATCCTAAAGAAAACTCTCGTTGTATTATTATTATTAAGATTCTTGAAAAGAAGCGTTGAAGTTGAAAATTTCCCTCTGAAGGCCGGCAAAATCTTGTTTATCCCCGCTTTTATCTTGTCACGCCGAAATTAGATGACACTAATGCTTTTACTTTGTACAATTGCGAATACCGTGCCGCCGCTACTGCCGTTCGTCCTGCATACCTAATTAAGGTGCAAATAAGCGTACCGTCGCTTTGTCCTCGAGATCAACTAAGGAAAGGAGCGTGCAATGGCGAAGCGCTGAAGCGACTTATCAGTAGTCGCTGTCGAAAGAAATTTCAAAATTCTGGATTTACATCACGACACATATGATACTTATTTACAGACAGGTTTGCACAATCGTCGTCGAAGGTTGGCACATATTTTTTCTTCTTTTATCGACACATTTCAGCACACAACGCGACATCCAATAAGAAAATCTATCTTCTGGGAATTTCTCACAAAGCAATTTTTCCATTGGTCCGTGTTTCGAACGCGTCCCGAAACGCATCGAAAAAAAAAAAGAAATTGTCTGTCAAAAATTGTCTGTGTGTGTATGTGTGTGTGGTCGGGATTGCTCTCTTTAATTATGCCGGATCAGCAATCCCGGAGAGAAATTAGATCCAACTCGTACACGACAAAACTGTCGCGTCTATCTCGACTGCAAAAACCAGATCGGTGATATTATCGATATACGCGTCAGCCTCGTATCGTGGCGGCCGTGGAGAATAATGTTTGTCCTAACAGCGATGTTGCGTTCGCCATTGAACTACTATTGACCCAATTGTGATTCTATGTTGTCACGACTTTACATCGATATCGCCGAATGACGGTTGGTTGCTGATATCGCCCCAACTATTCTATCGATTGTCACTCTACGTTGGCACTCCACATTGGACGTTTCCGCGTAAAGTGAAAGAGTAAAAATCAATTCAATTAAATTCGCCCGGTGTTTGAGTTGAAACGATCATCGTGCCGCGTCGAGAAGTGGAACATTTTTAGGTTTATAGCATTAAACTCGCCGCAATTTTATTCCCGACGGTATACCCTCTCTTGGCCGCGCGAAATCGAATGTTGCCAATTAATAAATGATATCCAGTACATTTTCATTGATTAGCGTTACACGCTCGCAACATTAATATATAAAAGTAAAATTCGATCATGTATCATACGTTGATATTGATTATCCTGTCATCGGCACTAATTAATGAGGGTAATCTGATGCAATGATAGTGCAGTGTTGTAGAGAATACGCGCTGTTTGTGACAATAAATATGACAACAAGTGTAATTACATTACACTTACATAAAAACCGTTAACTCGTCGATTCATAAAAATAGTTAACGAAAATACCGACTTTTCTCTCCATTGCATCGAGAAAATTGTTGTGCCGTAATAGAAGATAATATATGAATATATTATTATAATATATGTGCGACAGTGTATGCAAATTATAATAATATACGAATATGCATGTAAAATAAAATTGAATTAATAAACGGTGAAACGTCGTTAACAACATGCGCTCATTTTGTGATCGACTTCGTGTAATTTGTAAACAAAACTATAATAATGTATCAAAATATCATCTTCATAAAGTCAATGATATGATTAGCAGAAAAATTCAAACGTTTTTCGAGTCATTGTATTGATGTATACAACTTCTTAACACTAGAAACATCGAACGGTTATTTTCAGCTGTTTTTATTTTTCAATTAAATATTCTGTGTAAAAGACGAGATTTTTAATTTTCTGACTTTTCATTAAATACCACCTTTATTCTAATAAAGCATTTAATTGAAATTCTGTCTCTAACAGAATATTAATTTATAAAATGATTTGATGTTTCCAGTGTAAGATGTTGCAACGAACTTTTATAACGAGCCTTACCGTGCCCTCTCCCAGGTTATGAACGACGCAAGGCATCATGGCGGTGGAACCCGATTGCGCCGAAACCGATGTTGAATTTTCCGTGCCGAAAGTCATCGGCAGGGTTGGCGGCAGATCGACGTCCAGCGGCTTTCCCGTCGTGCCGTCCAACGAGTTCATGTTAACATCGACTATTTCCGCTGTCACCGCAGCTGGATATTCTAAAATGAATCGTAAATTATCGATTACTCCTAATAAAACTTGGAGTGATTTTTAATCCGCGGCCAGAGAGAGAGAGAGAGAGAGAGAGAGAGAGAAAGAGAGAGAGAGAGAGAGAGAGAACGGATGGCATATTGCATGCGACACGGATACCGGCTGTTTTTTAGGATACGTTAAAAAACAATAATATTATAGTAATGACGCGGCAAGAATAAATATTCAAGCATGCGCTGGCAATTAAGTGAATTACTGACCCGAAGTGTATAGTTTGCGGTCTTAATAAGTTTTTGTTTAAATAAATATTGACCCGACTCCTTGCTAATCGCATGACTGATAGAAAAAGTATACAGATTATTCGATTATAAAGCCAAATTGCGTTTATGGATGTAATTATATCGGTCAAATGTACACTCGTACGAACAAACATATTTCTTATTAACTTATTTGAACAAGATGGAGCATACAATTCATTCGTTCGGGCGGTTTCTTTTTTCCTAATGTTTAACTTCCACTATTCTGTAGTTACTGTATACTCCAGAAATAACTTCCAAACGTGGAGTAACACTGCATTTTTATTTACAAAGATAGAAGATTCTCGAGTAAAAATAATATTTCATCTTAAAGTAAAAATTATTGATAATTCTTGATAATGCAATAATAATAATGAATAATACTATTTTATGGAAAGTTTTGTTTTTAAAAAATGGTATTGCGCAGCTCATATCTTTTTCATATTTTTAAAAACATATATATTATTTTGTAATTGTAAATATAATAACGTTGGTGTGCTCGTCACGTGTACACAATAATAAAATACTAACTTTTCCTATATTTACATTCGACGCGTTTATTTTGACGTTAAATTACCGCGAATATTATTTATTCATAAAGAACATCGTCATTTAGTCAACGAATATCGTATTTTCTAATATTGCAGCGAAAATTACGAAGATATCAAAGATAAATTTTCAAGATATATATATATATATATATATATATATATATATATATATATGAAAAAAATATTGCAGTAAAAATTATAATAAAATTTTTATAACTTTTAGTCATGCAGAATTATAGCAAAAATTACATTATATTATATATTTGTTTCAAATATATAAATACATATGTTTAAAAATGTTATATATGTTTGACAAAATTATTATAATTACTTGAATATTTTCTTTTTTATATCTCATTTATCAAAAAAATAGACCGTCAAATTTATCATTTTTATATTACATGATTTCAACATAGCTTTACAAAAAACATTCTGAAAAGAAGTATAATTTCAACGTAATTTTTATTACAATGTTTTTTCTACAATTATTCTAGAAATTTATTTAAGCAGGCATTACAGTGTTAAGGATGACAAGTGTTATGAATAACAAAAAAGAAATTATTTCGATATTATATACATTTCCAATCGACAAACTGATTGTAGTAAAGCCCCATCCTCCTCCCTAGCGTCTCCCTATTTATACTCAAGTATTATATATATATATATCCAAATATTATTTTCCGATAATATTATTGTGTGAACAATTTATCTATTGTCATGTCCCAATTTACATTATCACAACCCGTTCTGCCGTTAAGTTTCGAACCGATATAATTAGAGTCTTTCACAGATATTTCGAGACAATCAGTTACATTGATACTATATCCATATACATGCTCTATGATATTATTTCCGGCTAGTGACCAACAGTGGCAATCTGCCGCGTATCTGCCGCACACGTAATTTTCCCTGAAATGTAACGAGTCCAGTGCCTTATCGTGGATGTTGAAGCCAGCCGAGTTTTCGGTGCCGGAGGTCATCGACTATCCTCGAGGTAACTGCCGTTAGATGCGCCGAGAAATTGGCACTAAATCACGATGGCCTTTGCGAGGTGGAACTTTGTAACAATGTAAGCTCACCTGCGCATGAATACAAGACAAACTTCTCCTCGCTTTCGCATTCTATTTTTCCTGCGGTGTCTAGCCACAATATTTCAAGAAACACAAGCGACTATTCTTGCAGAGATCAGCGATAGTATAAATGAATCTCGCGTATTAGAATGATCTGTAATGCAATACGACGAATTCAATTTCACACGCGTTCGTTATTTTGTGTTATAAAAATATAAAAAATAAAATATTAAAGTATCAAAGGAGAATTATAACTATATATATCATTCGTGGAAAAAATACCACCTGTATGACCATGTGGCCAAATAAATAACTTGAGAGTTTCCATTACATTTTCAGATAACAAAATATATAAAAAAAGGCAAATTTCAGTTATTATAATTCAATTATATACATATTTTCAATTATTGCAAAAAAATAAATATAAAAATACACAATGCATGTTATAAACGCTGTACTATATTAATATATAAACGTTGCAATTGTGACGGGATAAATTCTGTTTTTCCCGCTAAAAGCTTATCTCTGATATATTCATCTTTTTCACCTTTTTAGAGGGAAATATTAAAACAGAAAACGGTCTAGATAGATACGTGCAACATTTGAATGGCTTTTTTGTTACGTTATCCACAAGCTGATACATCGCGCAATAGTTACCAAACGTACTTAAAATGATGCACACGTTACTTCCATACCCTTCTTTTTCATCATTTAAATGCGCGAAACGAATAATACGCTCGTGAAAATATATCGCTTTTTTTCTCTCCTTCCTACGCATGTCGTATCTACGTTATTTCCGTCGATCGTTCCTCACGTGTTGAAACGCTCAAGTACGGTAGAAATGTTCACGGACTGGCACGGCTAAAAAGTACTTTTCGCCCGCGCTCAGCCCATACGATCACTTTTCATCCATGAAAATTTACGGTACATTGCAAACCATGCGTGTCGCTACTCGTGACTACGCGGTTACATTGAACGCGCCATCTTGTCGGTTTAATTTTATTTTTACACAACGGTCGTGCGCAGGAAGGAGCAAGGTGGTTATCCGTCCGTGTCACGCGGATTCCCGCAAGACCGTCATTTATTTCGCCCGCTCGGAAGGAAGGAAAGAAGATACCGAGAAAAAAAGAATCTATATCCCACGCGTACAAATGTTCGTGCAGGGGGCGATCGTGGCGCGCGAGGGTAGTTGAAGTCCAGCCCAGAAAGCCTCTTAACGAGAATCCCTCCGGCGCGACAGGAGGCTTTGAGCGGGCAACCGTTAAACCTCGTTCGACCTCGTAACGACTGCTTTGATTTGACGCCTATTTTTCAAAGCCGGCATTTACCGCAGACGCGCGCGCGACGGGCGGTGAGGTGAATTCGTTAGGAGATGCCAATAGGAACTCGTCTAGACGGCGATCTTTGTTGACAAGCCGCACCGTTAACGATGAGGCGCGCTACGGCGAACGCCATTATACGGACGAATGAAAGTTAAAGAAAATGAAGCGTCAAAGCCGACGGAAACTTGCAAAAATGCGCGCCGTGTGTGTAAGAAATGTTAAATGTAGCGGGCAAACCTACGGAATTGGAATCACGCCAGCTCGCAGTGTAAAATATACAAGAAGTGTGAAGAGAGGGGGAGAGGAGGGGGAATCGGCGTAAACGTCGAAAGAGTGCGAGATAAATCGAGAACCATGGCAATCCATGTTAAGCCGCGCCATTTCTTGCCTGAAGCGTCGCAGGTGAGGTGGGATCGAGTCCGGGATGAGAAGATTGAATTTTTGAATCTTTCTCTCACACAATAACGATCGATATATCGAGACTCGAAGTTCCGCGCGACAGGATCCACGCAGATCCCCCTAAATACCCGTGCGAAATTCAAGTCGTAATATCGAGTGTCAAAGTTTCAAACTACAGCCTCGGCAAGTAATTACCACTGATTAATTGTTCAAGAATCCAACTGCGGTTTATTTACTGCCGTTGTTGTTTCGATGGCGCGTGATTGCGAATTAATGAAATGTACAATTAATTATAACGGACATGGGGATTGCATTTTAGCGTGCAAAGCGCCACGGCTGCACAGCAACGTCAGAGAATATTGTTCGCGTTTCTCGCGACGATGAAATTTCCGTGCACGATTTCCTGCGAAACGTTGCTACTCGCTCTGCCGGGGGCTTGAACAAAGCGCACGATATAGATTCGAGATATTAGCTTTGTGCCTTTTGATCTAACCTCGCACTTCTTCACTTCCCGTTTTTCACTGAACACGAAGGCGACATTTGGTGACTCGCGCCGCTTGGTTGGCTGAAAATATTTGTAAAATCGCGTCAAAGGAGGACCCGCCCTTTTGTAGCTCGAACTTCATCGCGACGCTGATCAAGATTTTATTTTCCACGAACGAAAGGCGAGAACGCAGGAATAATGAGGACACCATTATCGACACCGGAAGATCGAGTTTTTCAGGAGTGTACCAGTAAAGCTCATAAACGATGTCGACGTCCGATAATGCTCAGAAAATATTTGAATAAAGTGACTTCGTCCTCTCTACTTCTTCTTTATTACGGTAAAGTAACGCTCATATAACATCCAACTGCTATAGATCCTCTGCAAAATCGCTAGAAATTGCATGTGATATGGATATTAACCCTCTAAAGCCTAGTGTACATAATTATGTACATTCACTTTGGGGATACTCCCCAAATTTTTTTTATATTAGCAAAGTAATTGATCCTGCTCGTATAATACTATCCCATATAACATCGATCACAATTTTAGATAGAACTGTATGCTTCATTTTAACCTGTAAGATTTTCCCGCTAAAGAAACCAATATAGCGATCGTGTGCAGAGCAAAATCGTTAACGCTCGAAATTGTGTAAAAGTTTTCACAAAAAAAAAGTAAGCAAATTTTATTTCCTCAATTTTTCATTTTAAAGTGCACGATTGACGTTTTACATTTATTTTACCATGGCTATAAGATTTATTAAATTCTATAATTTTATATTGAAGCACATGTGCAAGTATGAATATATTATGATTATATATACATACATTTAGAAAACTGTATTTCTCGACGGCCACAAAACTTTTCATCAAAATTGTCTTTTAAGATTATTCTATAAAGAAAACAATTTTATTTAAATGTCCAATTGCTATTAACAACCTTCGGAGAGCGATTTTTGGAAACTTGAAATTTTTTTCAAAATTTTGGAAAAGTTACTGAGAGAGAGAGAGAGAGAGAGAGAGAGAGAGAGAGAGAGAGAGAGAGAGAGAGAG
>NW_022639458.1:2162087-2196978 GCF_010583005.1 Odontomachus brunneus
GAGAGAGAGAGAGAGAGAGAGAGAGAGAGAGAGAGAGAGAGAGAGAGAGAGAAACGTTTATCAAAAGTGCTCCAGTGATCGTACTCAATGAAATACGCACGCCCGATCCCTTTCGGACCGATATTTGAAAATTTGCGAACTTAAGCAAACGCCTATATAAGCCGCGATATTTTGCGGCGCGGAATCAAACAACGTGTCTTTTGACCTCGCTTGTAACCTCGCGCTTTGTAAACACAGAAAAAAGACATCAATATGATACGAACTTTTCTTTCATTGACTGAATAATCACGATTGAGGGGGAATGAAAATGGAAAGGAAACTGTTCTCCCCGGCCTCACATTCCAGATTTCATGTTCTCTAAGTGTACACACTGTATCATATATGCCTGGCCATTTCCTACATCGAGAGTTACACGATTTTCCACCGTATGCGTACATATGTAAGGATGAAAATCGTGTAAATATTGATCAAGGGAATGATAAGCCATATATGACGCAGTGTGTATATTCCGCGTTATGAATACTTGAACATTTACTAGATCGAGAGGCACTAGACATTTTCTAGAGGCACTAGATCAAACTCATTCGTTTCTACGTGCACATTCATCATGACTGTTAATTATCCGAGAAATCGGGAACAACGTTCAAAACCAGCCATGATAGTTTGGTTTATTTTGAGATTTAGTTAGCGTAAAATAACATATTGCCCGTTTATGTCTTGTGAATAATCAGGAAAGTGATATAAAATATATTGAAAGTTTATTTTAAAAATCTGGATGTTGATATACAAACAACAGATAATTGAACTGTTATAATCAGGAGGAATAAGAGAATTTGAAGAGTAAGTATATTACTCTCCTCCGCAATTATACTTAACGCATGAGCGGACGGAAGCATTAATATACGTGAACTAAACCTTAAACTGTCAAACTATTACAGCTGTTTGGAACATAATTTTAGATTCCTCTAGGATAATCAGATAAATGCGCATGTAGAAACAAATATATGTGCTCGAAAATGTCTAGTAACTCTCGATCTAGCAAATATTCGGGCATTTATAACGCCAAGAGTGTAATATAAAACAGTGAAAATATTAGAATCATTTAAATAACTTCATGGCATATCGAAACCATTGTTATAAAAGACTATTGTCGAAGCCATTGTTAAAAAGTTATAAAAGACCATTTTAAAACACGTAATGAAATAATTAAATTTTTCCATTAACGCACCTGGGATTTATGCAGCAATAAGTAATAACAAATATTTAGCAATTTAAATTCCACGCATTCAGCGAGTTCGAGATATTTATTTTTTTTAAACGCATTCATATTTTTTTCATACAAAAAACCTACCAAACAAATAATACATATCAACAAATCACGCCGATACGTGATTCAATATTGAACGTGCAAGCATACGGCTTTATCAGATATGTCCGCTTCCTAGCTGATAAAATAAAAAAATAAAAAACAAGAAGAACGTGCGAGATTTCGGTATTGAAGATGCAAAAATATTAAAATCTTGGATGCGGAAACTTTCAGGCGCATGTGCGTGATCATGAAGGGCGAGAATTTCATGGATTTGTTTGTTACATGCCCGGCAATTCGAGAGTTTAAAATCATTTCGCGCACACACGTCGTACGTGGCGTATGTTGTATGTAAAGTAGTTGTTCTTCCTTTGGAATTCTGTAACACCGAGCTAATATCCGATGAATATTAATTAATTAATGATGCATCTCTGGGTTGCAAGAGAGTAAGCCTCTGAATCTTCGAAGCTACCGACCGACAATTCATTATCGCGCATGAAGATTTTTCTCGGGACCGAGCAGCGTAAGATATTTTAATGCTTTAACTCTAGATTACCGAGCTGGTTTATGTGGGGCAGTATATATCACGTGATCATCCACTGTACTGCTACTCCTTAAACCATTATTCTCAAGCTCAACAATTTGAAAGAGTGGATGCAATTTTTTAAATTGCATTAATGGCTTGGAACAGAGTACGACTATATTACAAAATCATATGACTGACTACATAGAGAGAACGATTTATTGAATCAAATAAATGTTTCTTTGGAATAGTCCAAACAAATTATTTTGTTAACACAACAAATATTTTTTTGGAATTAAGCCGCAAATAAATATTTTTGTTGCGTCAAACAAAATTTTATTCGATTAATTAAAAAATTCGTTTGGACTACTCCAAAGAAGTGTTTATTTGATTAAACCAAATCGTTCTGTTTGTATACCTCTCCCTCTCTCCTTCCTAAAAAAAAATGTTTTGATCACCTGAAAGTCATACCTTTTCTCAACAAAATCTCTCATATACGTTGCAACTTTTTATTAATATTTTGATCTTCAAGGGGATGCTGAAGTGGATGACGAACTCGTTAAGCGTCGATAACGTAGAGGCGATCGTCAAAAAATAGAAAACGTTATCATTATCTATCGACGTTACCGATTTCATGTATATATAGATATATATAAGTATTTATCAAGTAAAGACGATCGTTAAATAGGCGCTGACATGATGCCGCTGACCATTTTCTTTTTTTCATATATGCATTATTCCTACATATAGATATGTGAATGCAAGTGTGTGTGCTACGTTGTCACTTCAATTTTCTTACACATAGACATTACGTAAATGTGAATGCCACGTTGCCGATATTTGAATTCTCTCCAAAATAGGCTTTGGCTGCTTTTCTGATGAATTCTTCAAACCGCTTGTGTACTGGGTGAATCAAAGAAAGAGTTTTTTAAGAACGTATGTTGTACGCATAAACAGTTTACGAATATTATTTTGAAGAATATGTTATCTAATATGTGAGCTTTCTATATAATTTGCAATGGAAATTTTAGATATTATTTTAGTTATGCACTGAGCAATGTTTCACTATATTTTCGCAAGAAATTTTATCTTATAAATTGGAGCAGTAAGTGCGCTGTAATTTTTGCAAAAGGAAATTAGTGTCACGATGGCAATACTTCCACATCGTTTTCATCTCTGAGTAAAGAATGATTTACTTTATTTTTGCATGTACTTTCATCATACAAAAGTATTTTAATTTGATCAAATCAATACAAAGTAATATTTGTAGGAAAATATCGTTGACGTGATATCAACACCTTTTCAAAACTTTCGTCATGCTGATTGTACCAAATCAAAAACCCTTTGACATGGTGAAAGTAAAAATAAAGTGGAGCATTCCTCAATATGAGAGGAAAACGATAAAAATTTGCTATCATAACAAAAGTACCGAATTTTTCTGCAAAGATTACTTCTTTCCACATGCGCCGAGTTAAAAACCCTTTTGCATGGTGAAATTACGTGTGAAAATAAAGCGGGCATTTCTCTTATATTGAGCATTCCTCAATATGAGAGGAAAATGATAAAGGACAGCTACCATCATGACACCGAATCATTCTGCAAAGGTTACTTCTTTCCACATGCGCCGAATTATAAACCCTTTTGCATGGTGAAAGGACGTGCAAAAATGAAGCGGAGCATTCGTCATTATGAGACGAAAACAATAAGAAAAAAATCTATTTAAAATTTTCGGCGTAGCTAAGCAGACTAGGGTTCTTACGCTAGTACTTTCTGCACCGGCAGCGAATGTTCGAATCCGACTGACGAAGCGACCGCGTGCAATATTGGTTTTTGGGTTTCGTACTGTCGAACATATATGTATACCTGTAGTATATATATTTTGTATTTCTGTGTCGATGTAATTGTTATGTGAGCAATTAGGGTAGTGTCACGTTTTGCTAATAAAAAATAATGTAAAAACTTAGGTTTACAATCAATGTAGACATAATGTGTTGAAGGTTTTGCACTGTGCATAATATGAAAACGATATATATATATAATTCGAACAAGGTAGTTGTTCATGGGCACAGTCGTTCAAGGGAAGTATCCTAGCAAACACAATGTAACACGTAACATGTATATTCGTTGTAATTTCGTACTCAACAATACAACTGTTATATAACACACGCGTTATATAACAGTTACATGGTCACGTGTGTTATATATAACAGTTACGTATAATTGTTGCGTAGGAAATTACAACGAACATGTATGTTACGTGTTACATTGTGTTTGCTGAGATACTTCCCTGCCCATGTACGACTACCTTGTTCCAATTATACATATTGTTTTCATATTACGCACAGTGCAAAACGTTCAATACATTATGTCTACAATGATTGTAAACAGTATGTTTTGACATTATTTTCTCTTATCGCAACATGACACTGCCCTAAATGCACACATAACAATTATATCGACACAGAAATATAAAATGTATATACTATAGGTATACATATATATCCGACAATAAGAAACACAAAAAGACATTGAACGCTGTCACCTCGTTAGCCGGACTCGAACACTCGCTGCTGATGCAGAAAGTACCGGCGCAAGAGCCTTAGTCCCTTTAGCTTTGGTGGAAGCGAATGCCACATTTTGTCTTATATGAGACATGGCTTCATACCTCTTACTTTGCATCGCAATATTTAGGAAACGAAGGCCCATTCACCTAAACCCTTTTAGAATTTTGATACTCTATATTACGTCTATCGAGCGCGCTATACCTCGTTAAGAAATCGATTTTGCAGTTGACGTCATCTCCTTGTCAGTGCGTAACGAAAATATTTTCATTGAAATTTATATAGAAAGCTCATATACTAGATAATATATTCTTCAAAACAATATTCATAAATTACACTAATACGTACAACACATTTTTCGAAAAAAACTGATGCACTCAGTACATAAGCGGTTTGAAGGATTCATCAGAAAAGGCTCTCTTGGAGAGAATGCGAATATCGGCAAACGTGGCATTCACATTTACGTACCGTTTATGTGTAAGAAAATTGAAATGACAACGTAGCACACATACTTGCATAACATCTGTGAAGGAACGATATATGAAAAAATACTGCGGCGCAACGGTATCGTGAACATGTCCACGTTTATCAAATGTGACATTTTGACGATCGTCTTCATTCCGTACAGATATATATATAGATTAAGATGTAGCGCTTTCTTCCAGGATATGCGTGAACTAAAAATCAAGTCTTCTTTATCACGTAACCATTAAACGCTAGCACACATATCGCTTATTACTGGAATTCTCTTTTTATTTAAACTATCTATTAAAATTCACTTACAATGTTTTCATAATGTTCCTGAAAGTCCTCTCTATGCCGCACACTATGTATTTGAGGCGTATGAGCTCTAAATTTATCACATAAAATTAAATATGACACGTGTATCACATTTTCAATAGTAAATACAAAATTTTTTGTTGATTGCGATGCAACTTTTTAGCATTCATTATCGCTTATACTTTCACGCTGTAAAAGCATTTGCAGTTACGTGCACGCAATTAGAAGAAAAGAGGACCCTATGAAAACGAGTCTAATGTCGGTAGCATCGCCTTAATATTCAGTGTTGGGAAATATATGACTTTTCTCTTATCTGCACTGAGAAAAAATACTTGAAAATTTATTTGTAGGACAAAAATTTATCTCACAGAAACAAATTTTATTTCTCAGAAATATAATTTATATTACGGAAATAAATTTTATATCATACAAATAAACTTCCAAGTGTCTTTTCCTCAGTGTAGATAAGATGATACAATTACGATTATTTATGTAGATAAACAGATGGATTAGAAAATAAACTTGTATATTTTCCTTTGATACAAATAGATAAGAAAGAGATTTTTATTTAGCTAAATGTTTTTTTACCTTGGATAGGTGATGAAAATTGTAGATTGTTGAGATATATTTTAAACATATTTTTTTAAATATATTTACATATTTATCTATAAAGGGTGTCCGGTAACTGATCGAGCAACCGCCGTGTACGAGTAGAACGAGTCAAAATAATCATAAAAGTTACATACCATTTTGAAATTTTGTCAATATTTATTCCATAATTAATTAAAATGTATAAACGAATTAGCTCACGAGAAGTGGTAGGACAGGCTCTGTGTGTAAATGAAATGGCTTAACTCTTAGCAACGATGAGTAAACAGCTGATTTCGAGACAGAGTAACAAGCGACACGTATACATTACTTCGCCTCGAAATCAACTGTTCTACCCGTACACGGCGGTTGCTTGATCAATTATCAGACATATAGTATAAGAACAAATTGTTATATTTTCGTTTCTAATTTTCTTTATTTTTTTTGTACTTATAGTCAAGAATAAAATAACATATTATCATATTCAAACCATTTTGAGTAACAAAACAAAGATATACAAAAATATGATTTTATATTTGGCAATTTTACACATTTATTTTTTTTCTTCTTCTCTAATATATTTTTATGTTAATGACAAATATTAAAGTTGCTTGTATTCTCAAGGAAATTCAAAAAATGGGAATATTCGATTTAATACACTAAATATCTGACTTTTCTCCATACAAAATCTCAACTAATTTAATTGATATTGATGGTATATTAACCGTAAATGGTTTGGGCACAAATATTAACAAATATTTATACGTTCATAATATTTACCATGGGATCAAAGGAATTTCTATAAACCTGAAACTGTCGAATGAAACGAAATTTATCGTGCGTTAATGTAACGATCTATCAGATAAATGTTTAATAATATAGAACTAACACGCGTTATGCTGATTTTCAGCGGTGCAGTATCGAACCATGAACACTCGGTACCATCTGCGAACCATTTTCGAACGGCAATTTCAATTGGTGGCAAATTCCAAAGCTTGTGATTACGTTGCGCTCCCGGGAAGCATTATCCTTCGCAGTAACTTTTTATAAGCAGGTATCGTTACTTTCAGCACCGGGTTATTAAGCCGGCACTTTCCTGGTTCGTGAGAGAATGAAAAAAATCAGCCGCCTTGCATGGATCTCGAGTTTAGCGAGCAAGGGGAGCGAGAGAACGTTCTCCAATAACAAAGTTGCAATAAAATTGTTGCGATAAATACGAGCGGCGAGTAATAAGGGAGAGCGGAGCTTCGCTTATTATTCCGACGAAACTTAAACGCGCCACCTACAATATAGCTCTTCTTCTTTGTTTTGTTTTCTCTGCTTTTGTTCTTTTCATTTTCTCTTTTCTCTTTTTTTTCGTTCGCTTTCCCTTCACGTTCAACTTTAAATCTCAAGCATCGCATTGCTACGGAGATACACGGGGATAAGCCCCGGGAGGCCGGTGAAAACAAATAGCAAAAGTTTAAAGGCCATCAGGAAAGTTCCATTATTTTCGAAGGTTTACGTGCCGCGTATTTTTAATAAAACAATGTCGTGGACGAACGTCTGACGAAATAAACCTCGATCCTTACGGCAGCTTATCGTTTATCGATTAAGCGCTCCGTATTTCCCCGGTTTTCTTTTTTTCTACACTTCCTCCTTCTCCTTTCTTCAGTTACGGCCGAAAGTAGTGACTTATGCGTCCGGGTTCGCGGAAAGTGTAACGGACGATTACCTCCGAAAGCATTCGAGATCTCGGAACTCCTTTGGACGTTACCGGCAGAACGTAAAAAGCGACATGTGTGAAAAAAAACGTCGAAGGACGTCCCTTTCACGAATTATATTAACGACGTTGTCCAATCGATCTGAACCGCCGCGAGAAAGCGGAGTTCTTCGGATTCGAGTTTAGCGGAAATTATTATACGATACTATCTTATACGCTTTCAGCTCAGTAGTTGTGCCGTTTGGCGTAAAGTCACAATTGTACGACTATAGCGCCGTCATTATCGCCGCATTGTAACAATTAGGAATTGTTTGAACTATATCCGCCTCTTTACCGTTTAGCCGAGCGAAGATCACTCCCGGGCTAACTTCTGGGCAGAAGTTGCGCCAACGTTTTCTATGTTGCACATACATACACACACATACAGACACGCTCGTACAACTTCATACATTCAATTTAGGAACTATGCGATCCAAATTCTCCAAGTTAACATGTGAATATTTACTCCCTTTTTTTACTGCGGCAACCTCAGAATTTTGATATTTTATCGGTTTAGACCACACCGTTGCAGTCGTGACGTGAGCTTTCATGAAAAGTATACGCATGTTTTAAAATTCTGCTTCTATTATTCATAAATAATTTGGTTACTGCACACTCCTCGCGTGATGCACAATGTTGTTTGATAAATTCGAGAAAAAGATGTCGACCTTTTACATGTTGCACATATTTATTTCAATTTGTTTCCCGCTGAATGACCTGTACTGATAGAGCAACGGTGCGATAAAACAACCATGGTGCGACCTTTTCCATAAACACAAATTTCTACGACCACGTCTCCTGACAGTAGCCACGGTGTGGCCACGCGTTTTTAGATTAATTACCAGCTGACGTCGTTAAAAGTGTTGGCTGCGGAATTACCGCGTACAGCTCACGAAACGCGGCACGTTAAATTACGACGTTAAGCTCGTGCGTTCCACTTCGCAGCCGCAGAGTGCGTTAGCAGCGGGTGACACAGTCGGAATAACATGACGCCTCTCGTGCCGCATAGAATCAGGCGTATCCGAGAAAGTTTAATGTCATTTCGCGAACTTTGGTCACTCGCTCATGAATTATGTAGCCATACGGCTAAACGGATTTGTTTTTACGAAGGGGGAAAACAACCGTACCTACGGACACCGGCCCCCGCTTCCCTCTCCTCGCCTCTATATTTCTCTTTCAAAACATGGTTAATCCAGCGATACGTAATCCTTCTATTTCGCATTGAAATTTTCTTCTATTTATATGTAAAAACTGTGCGAACGTACGAACTATGCTCGTGCGAAAGCTAAGGTTGACATAAATGTATGAGAAATGTAGTGTTTACAATTTTTACAAACGATACATCACTTTTTGAGGGCACGGAATCATGTGTGTATGACACAACGTGCATTAACCTCGATTCAATTCAGATATGTCGCTGCAAATATAATTCGACACCACGATCCGGGTAAATACTGGAGATATGCGAATAGAGGATTCTTCATGTCGAATCGAATCCAATCAAATGGATGAAATTCTGTTCAAATCGTCAGAACTTAACTTTTAACCTTTAACAGTGAATAAAAATTTTCAGCACCTTAATAATAGGAGAAATGTCCGACGCATTTTTATCACTTTATTGAAAAATTCTGGGAAATTTATGTAGTTTCTCTCAAACTTCAAATAATAGATGATAAATTTATTTAAAAAAATTAAGTTGTATATGATTTTATCATTATTCTTTTTTAATAAAAATCTAAAAAAAAAAGATATTTTGTTTAAAAAATTTTAATTTTTGCAATTTTTCTTAAACCAAAAAAAATTTGAGATTTTATATTTAAAACCTTAACAATGAATTAAAAAATAGTTTATTATAGTATCTTAAAAAAGTCGAATAATTCCGGCATGTAAAAATTGTGTATTCTTGTGTAAGGAAATACGGTTAATATAAAAAAAAATTTACGCTTTATACAAAATTTAAAAAAGTAAATAATACAAAAAGTCAGAAAAGAACATCCACAAGAAACTATTAATCGTTCCCGTATTTCTTCAATTTAACAGTTTTAAAATTTAGAAATATCACTAGAAATATAATTAGTTTAATATATTAAAATAATTTTAAAGATCATTGAAATATGCAATATATAAATAAAAATAAATTTTTATTTGTCTACATAAAAAGTATACGTTGAGTGATTAAAAGGGTCACTCGGATCGATTTACTTCGGCTGCTATTCTGACTATAACTGATGAATTTGATCGATATTGAATGATAGTATCTTAAGTAATCTTGTTATACTAACTCTTTTTGGAGTATAGTCGATTGAATTGAAACCATTTCGATGTGCTAGGATGCAATAAAGCAGCGCAGCCAACTTTCCGATTGCTAACGCGTATTTGACCAGAGCTGCAAAATATAGTGACCGAGCGCATCTAGAAATAATGATCAATGCAGGCGGTAAGCAGTATTGATCGTAAATCAATCGCGTAAAAGTAGCCAGTATCAGTAGTCATATATAATTCGCACGTGCACCTTGCGCACGTTAATTACATACGAGCGCTGATACTAGCCAATTTTACGCGATTGATTTACGAGCAATACTGCTTACTGCCGCCATTGATCATTATATTTCTAGACGCGCTCGGTCTCTACATTCGCGCGCGCCGTCCGATCAAATACGCGCTGGAAGTCTGGAAGTTGGCTGTGCAGCTCTGCACCCATGCAACCACTTTGATGCACCCGACTGTATATATAAAATCTTAGAAGTTTCGGAGTGAAGAGAAATATAAAGTTATCAAAAGTGTCCGAATACAAATGACTTTTCTATTCGCTTTAAAATTTCATTAATAACATAATTAGTAACATGGCTTATATAGCAGCTAAATATTAGTATGAATACTTTTAAGTTATGGAGGGAGGATAATAATGTTTGATTGTGTGATAACGCAAATATTTCCCCGGATTTGCAACGTGCGCGGTGAATCAGACTTTCAACTATTCAATCTACACTGAATCTTAATTATTATTATTAAAGCTATCTCTTAGTAGTTATTTAATTTTAAGCTAATTAATTCTTTTTTAATACTCGGCAATTAGTGTTTCTCAAATATGGCTTGCTCCTAATATGCTCACTTTTGCTCATTAATGGGAAATATGATTTTTCAAGATGGCTATATATATAATATGCAAGATTTGTTTTTAAATCTGCGCAATTTGAAATTTTCAAGTAGTACGGACTCGGATGAAATTGAATCGAATCTTACTTGATTCGACTCAATTCGAATTCGAATAGTTCGCTCATCTCCAGTACATACGGGAAGAACGGACCTCCTCGACGAATTCTTTTCTATTCTTTTTTCTAGCGAGCTGTACGAGTGAAGTGGAAATTTTTCTCTGACGCGAAATTCGTTAATTATGATATATTGCTCGCGTGCACCCGGGAACTTTGGGAATTTATGCGGTTAAGCAACTGTAATTTCCCTGAATTTCCGCGTAACGTGCATCTTTCGCAGTAATTTCAGCCACGAACTTTCTCTCAACGTTCGTTAAGCCCGGGCTAAAATACTGAATCGTCTCGGGCATTCGTTTTACCATGCCCTCGTTCATTCGCGTGTGTACATATACACATACACACACACATATACACACATAACTTGATCGTGGTCATTCGAATTTGTCCCACAATTAGATGCATTATGCATGGACATTTTGATACATGACCGCTTTTGCAACGTATAGCAGAAAATACAATGTGACGGTAATGCCCGGAAGGAGAGACATACCGCGCGGCGTTCTGAGCACTTTATAGGAATAAATAAAAGCGTTTGCGGGAAACCCCGAGGCGACATAACGGTGTTTACTTATTTTTGCGCGAGGAACGTGCTAATAAAAAATACTAGTTGTCTCGATATATCGTTACACGTTACAAAGTACAATCAACTACTAAAAAAATGTAATGTATAATACCAGGTGTAGAAGTATGAAACCGGAATTCCCCTATAAATGGTGCCAGCGTTCAGTTTAGTGACCGTAAGACCGCTACTGCCGCGCTATTATATTCTCCTAACAGCTGACGAATATTGTCAACAAACATAACCCCAACTTTCATTCTCTAGTATATTTTTGTATAACCTTAAACATGTCACGTTTCGAGCCTACTAACTATGATTTGCGGACAGCATTGATTTTCTGTTATCATTTAAAGAAAACTGCTGCAGAATCACATCGAATGCTTGTCGAAGCTTACGGTGAATATGCTCTTGGTAAATCTCAGTGTTTCGAGTGGTTTAAAAAATTCAAAAGTGGTGATTTTGACGTGAGGAACGAAGAACTATGAACTATGAACTATGAACTATGAACTGCTGAAACCTGGTCAAACCGTCAATACTAATCGCTACCAACAACAAATGATCGATTTAAATCGAACATTGACTAAAAAACGACCAGAATATGCAAAAAGGCAACACAATGTCATTTTGCTCCATGATAATGCCCCATCACATACAGCAAAACGGGTCAAGGAAACGATCGAGTCGTTCAGTTGGGAATTACTACCGCATGCGGCTTATTCTCCAGACTTGGCTCCGTCCGATTATCACCTGTTCGCATCGCTAGGACACGCTCTCGCTAACCAACGCTTCGATTCGTATGAAAATGTGGAAAAATGGCTAGATAACTGGTTCGCTTCAAAAGATGAAAAGTTTTTTTGGCACGGCATTCATAAACTGCCAGAGAGGTGGGAAAAATGTGTTCAAAACAGTGGAAATTATTTTGAATAAAGTATTATTTATCACTTTCGAACAACAGACGTCTTATTTGTATAAAAAAATTCCGGTTTCATACTTCTACACCTGGTAAATGTAAGCGTTCGTTATAATATGGAGTACAAAAAAATCAACTCAAGACAAAAGAGTTTGCCAACGACTGAAAAAGTGACATTTGATATGTTTAACTGGAATCCATTTTAACACGTAGCTCCGCGCATACTTCGCGAATACGATTGTACGATTATTGTGCGCTTGTAATGCAAAAATATTGGATTCGGTACTTTCTAACACAGCCTCCTTGTTTGAATTTAAATGTTATCAAGCTAAAGGGATTTCCGAGAGTTGCCCGTTCTACTGATTGAACAGTTCCATGGTCTTTCTAGAACAAACTATTCTCTGCATTGACTGCACAGGATTGCAAAAGCTTTTACGCCATGGAAGTACGCGCGAGCGCAACGAGTTTGCCAGAAACAGATCGTAATTCGGAAGTCGGACTGACAGAGACAAAAATTGAAAAAAGAAATGAAAACAATTAAAGTATTATGATTTCGAATAGGTTGCCGCAGGTGATAATTGGCGGTGACATATGGAGCCGCGAGCAAGCACGCTCGCGAAACTCATTATTACTTCACAGTGATTTCATTTTGCGTACAATCGTTCTGAGATAAATTTACACATATGCACGCCTCTGTAAAAGCTTTTTGTAATTCCGCACAGTCAACACGAAGAATAGAGTATTCTACAAAAACTGTGTTCGTCCGTTAAAACAGACGGTCGCTAAATCCACTTACTACTGAAAGCTACCGAAATGCAAGTTTTTCAACATTTTTCGACTGTTTCAAAAAACATTGACCAAACATTCCGCGTTTGTGACCCGTCAGTAAATATTTATCGATACTACTGTTAAGATAGTTGTATCGCTGGGCATCGTATTTTCAGTGGTGCGCGCGCTTTAAATGAGCCACTCATAAGTTTGTATCAAACAAAATTGTGTTTCTATACATTTATTTCACTATCTCAATATCACTGTTAATTTGAAACGAAATTGAGATAAATATAGATACACAATAGTACAAATACGAGAGAACTATTTTTCTAATAAATGCTTTATTTATGCGTCAGTTACCTAATAAAGATACATAGATAATAAAAAGAGATATGTAAGTATTTTAATAGGTGTATATGTAAATGTATTTCGAGTATTATGAACTAAAATAAAGTAAATTATAAACTTTTTTAAAATAAAATTATCAATAATGCTGAAATTTGTGTATATAATGTTTATATATAGATCTTTAATATCATAGTAGTTTACCATTAAAATCTTACATATAGTTTGAAAGACATTAAAGATAGAAATATTAGGAATATAGCGCGCTAACTTCAGGGAACACGTATATAAAAAGCGCCAAATTTAACCGCAAATATCTCAGTTCTCGAATGGTCAACCTTTTTCTAATTACACGAGCAGTTAGATAATATTTCACTGTATATGCAGTGCGAGTTTTATCCAATTCTTGCTCGTTTCGTAATACAATTACCTTCAAACATACTATTCTCGTTCACGAATATTCTTCCATGCTATGGCAGCATTTTTGGCACGGGATTGTCGCGAAACCCACCGCGTTACGGAATTAAGATGGATATGTTTACGTTGATCAGCATTGTGTGAGCGAAGGGCTGTTTGTAATTCCAAGTTCTCGCGAACGACCGCGCCATGCGATTTTTCCCAGGATAGTGAACGTACCGCTTACAAGAAAATCGCAAACCGCTCTCCCAAACCGAGAAATAATTTATTGGTTTTCCATTTCGACACGGAAACCGCATCAAGACGTTGCGCTGTGCTACCATCTCCGTTATTTCTTCACTTCTAGCCGCTAATAGTAATACAATCAGCACGCTGGATATAAAAAGTACATGCCAAGAGACAGCGTAGGCGTCACTTGAGCGCCGAGAATGGTGATTTGATGACCACCTTGGTGGACTTTTAACGCGAGCTCCCGCTCGAACACGCATCGGACGACAATCGCTGCACGACGGAGCCCATAATGGAACGTTTCTTCGATCCGGTAACTCGAACACTCCGGCGCGATCGTTACCCAATGCGACGGGCGGTGCATTATTTTCTACGATAAAAAATGGATTGGAAGTGAAAAATGCTGTCGATATTTTTGCGATGAGGTCGAGTTGGCTTCTCGCGAAGAGAGAGCATAGCACACCTCGGGTTCTCGATTTTACAGTACATTTAACGAATATAGTAAGCTCATAAATACATGTGCCTCCACTCTATAAGTATCGATATGCATCTTTTTCATCCTGACGTATCGCCCTCGCCTTCGTTTTCCTCCTTATCCACGCTGTTTTCTTAGACTTTCTTCGATTGAGATCACTAAATTTGACACATTTGCGCGTGTTAATCTGTTTCACTTAAATACGCTATTTCTGTGCGGGCGATTTGTGCGAAGACGCGGGAATCCAGACGCAAGTAAAAAGAGGGAAGTGCACACCCTGGCTGGGCGAACGCACAGATGGTCTCGAATATAGAGTATGAAACCAACGGGATCCCTCTCACTCTCACCCTCTCTCTCTCTCTCAATCTCTCTCTCTCTGTCTTTCTCTCTCCCTCTCTCTTTCTCTTCCTCTCTCCTTGTATGCCCACTCGCGCAAATATATTTAGCGGACGGATAGCCTCGGCGTGTATGACGTACTGTTCGACTTTCCTTTGCCACGGTGGAGCTTATTTAGTGTCACGAGAT
Organism: Odontomachus brunneus; assembly: GCF_010583005.1. Taxonomy (NCBI): domain Eukaryota; kingdom Metazoa; phylum Arthropoda; class Insecta; order Hymenoptera; family Formicidae; genus Odontomachus; species Odontomachus brunneus. The sequence continues at coordinate 2,177,089 of NW_022639458.1, forward strand.
TGCACTAGTCGCACTGAGGAAGCGCACCCGAATGCGAATAAATCGCGGTAAATTTAGCCGACCGCCAAACGAGCATTGGTTACAGCCGGCGATTAATTTGCTTTTCGGCCACGCAACACGCTTCAAAATCTCACCGAGAGCTTAACGTACTGCAGCGAGCTGCGGGACAGCCGATTTTAATGATGTTAGCATTTAGCTGAACGAATTGTTTAAGGGAAAAAAAGCACGATTTATTTCTCTAATTTTGCATCCTCTCGAAAAAGACGCATCATTCATTCGACCCGACTGAATTCATTCAATATTTGTTTGTTCACTTATTTCTAGATTCAATGAGTTTTATACCGGACCTTTTGCACATTTTCCCTCGGTTTTATACATTTAATATTTTTGAAAAAAAGATCAGGATATTCCCATCTCGATCAGTGGACAAAGCAAACGTCCGTTGTTTAACCAGATTAAACAACGCGACGTGCCAGGGTCTACGCTCATGATGTGGAATTTAACGCGCGGCGTGAGATTTAAAAAATTACAACGGAGAGAGGTAAAAATTTTAATTCATAACCTTGATAAAAATAAAATTTTATCGCCAGCAGAAACGTTTATATCCCTTACCACGCGCAGGTAACTGCAGCGTGCCCCGGAGAAAAAGTTTTCGCTTAATATCGCATTTACGAATTCCCGCAGTCCGCAGTTACGTATATTCCAGATTTTACAGTTGAGAAATTTGCATTAATGTTAAAGCAATTACATGAAAGTCTCGTCCAAGCTTGAAGTTTTTGTTACGCCGGTACTTAATCCCATTGCTGTGCCCACATGCAACTCAGTCGCGAGATGAAATTATTTTGCAAAATTATGGCAAAATTCTAAAGGGATAGTGGACAACTTTGTTACACCATGGGCAATTAGACTTATCGCACTTAAAGGATTTAAAGGAGAACTATAAAACCTATGCTTTTCTCTCTTTCTTTTTCTCTCTTCCCCTCTCTCTCTTTCTCTTTCTCTCTCTCTCTCTCTCTCTCTCTCTCTTTCTCTCTTTCTCTTTCTCTCTCTGTCTTCCTCTCTCTCTTTTTCTCTCACTTTCTGTCGAAGCTAGAGACGTATAAAAGAGGTTGAGCGCGTATTACATGAATGCTGCAACGGAATATGCGAATATTGTACGGGAATATCGCGCGAATATTCAGCATAATTTTGCAAATAATTGGAAATATTACGGATACGTTCCCAACATTTTCCGCGTTCTGGACTACATCGAATTATTCACGAAAATCGTAACCGGAAATCTTTCTAGTGATTGTGAATTTAAAAAGTTTCAAGTCCATCACCGCGCCGCACGATTCCCACCGCCAATTACTTCAAATCGTCCCAGAGTAATCCCCGAATCTAACGTTCTCCACCAATCACTAGAGAAAGTCTAAACGAACTCGCAGAGATCTCGACAAGCCCGCCGCAGGCGCAACTTTAACGAAGTAAGCAGTCCCTCAAAATTCCGTCTCCCCTTATCCCGCTGGTGGCTCGACGGAAATCCCGTGCCACCGATCGCCACACTGTACTACCTTAAACAGCTTCGAGCAACTCCATCCCCGCCCGAAACTCTTCGAGCGAGCTTACGGCGGTAAGCTTTTTAGCGCGGCGAAATTTCCCGGGCAGGAGGCGCCCGGGGCTGCGCGCTCTCGCTTAAGCTGCTGCGGAAACAAATCAATGTGCAAGATAAACGGAAGTAACACACCTGGCGTACGACGCCGTGTGGTGCTCGCGACGCGGCAAGGAGCGGAGCAGCGCGGTGCGATGTGGTGCAGCGAAGCGCTGCCGCCAACCCTGCCGACGCGCGCGAAAGTTGCGACGCGCCGAATTTCACGGTATATTGAAGCCGCAACCCGTGCTTTATTACGCGGCGTGGTGAATATCGTCGCCATGCGCCGGATTCGGTGCAGTTTGTTACGAAGTATCCGGCCGTGTAATCCGCGAACGTGCGCTGGCGCGCCCGCGGTGCATCGTGCCGGGCGTATTAAACGGCGAACACGACTCGTAGCCAGAGGGGAAACTTTTACGCGCGTGTACGTGAGAGCGAGAGCGAGTTGTCTTATTTGCATCGTGTTCCGCGGGAGGTGTGTTAAGCGTCCACATACTTCCGCCCTTTACAACGTATTAACGCTTTCGCTGCGTGGGGAGGAGGAGAGATGGGGAGAGGGTGGTGGTAGACACCCGCGAGAATAATTGCGCAGACGAGCGTGAACTCCGACTTTATCCCGACTTTAATGATCCCCGAGTGTTAATTCTTAAACGGCCCGGGCAATTTAAGTGCACTTTCTTGCCGTCGGGATACTACGCGCGTGTTCTTTCTTTCTATCTTTTCTCTCTCTTTCTCTCTAATTCACATTAATAAAATATCTAGCTTTAAGAGCGACAGGATTAATCTTTCACAAGTGCTTTTTACGGCGGAGATGTTACGCTGGATTTATCCGGCAAGTAAATTTATGAACTAATTCCACGCACACCTGGTATACCTGTAATTTATAAACAGGATCATGCCACACGCCAGTTATTTATTTCGTAGGTGAATTAACAAGCGCTTGCAATGAATGTATGCAGTGTTGAGATTCGTTAGCGCCAAGTTTCGATATTGCGAAATTAACCGAAAGACGGCCGTTATTATACGTCAGTTTATAGGGAAGAATCGCTTTTAGAGTGTAAACTATATCTTAATATATAGAGCAAACCACATGATCATATATATATATATATATATATATTGGCATCTCCTTTAGCGTCATCCAAAGTTTCAATGTTTCGTTTCAATGTTCGATCGACAAATTTATGTAAATGACTGAGGGTTATTCTAACCTTAAATGACTCATAATTAAGACTGTAATCATACTTGTGGAACCATTTTATCGAATGTCATAAGAATTGAATCTTTTTAAAACTGCAGTCCATATATCTACCCTTACTCGCGATCTTCTTCTAAAGAAGAAACGTCGAACTGTAAGAACTCCAACTAACAAGATAATTTGTTAGAAAAAACGTCACCAGCAATACCGAATGTTATACCGTTGTATAATACATAGAACGTAGAAGCAGACACATAGAAAGAGGTTCCGATAACAGTCGATCATTCGAGGCACCAGTGTCTGATGCAATCAATCCAATAGAAGAAAAGCTGACGTGGACGAAAGGAAAATCTTCGTAGGAGAATCGTTTCACTCGCGGCTCAAACCTTGAGTTTTCCTACGGCGCGAAAGCACGCGGTCTATCGACGTTTGCATGGTCAGTGCGCTACTTACATTTGTTTCAATTTAATAGCAGTCCGTCGGCGGCTATAGCAACGGTAGTTATATACGCGTACGTCGATAGAATTCGCAATTAATTGTTGGCGAACCCGCTACTTTATTGACGTCCTCGATTATCAGCGAAGTCGTCCGAAGCAGTTCTCCGCGAAACGTCTCCGTCTGTAATTTGCGGTCGATCGTCGCTTTATCGTCAGCGCATCGCCGGCCGAGACGTCGTTTATACACTTAAGGACTTCTATCGGCACGTCCCTCGCAAATTTGAATCGCAAATACTCGCGCGCGCGCGCGCGATCGAGCGAGCGAAATACTCGCACGGCGATTCTCAAGGATGAATGCACACCTGCTTGATCAAGGAACGCGTCGCGCCCCGATTAATCTTTCGCGACTTTTTATCCTCGAAGAAAGTAATTCGCAACTTTTCGCGCGCGTCCCGGCCTATTATATATTCCTGACGAGCGTGATCGATCGATTAAGCCCCTACCCCGGCATCTTGCTTGCTTTTTGCATCGACTATGGAGAATGCACCTTCACCGTAGATTGATACAATATTTGTGACAAACATAATAATGCTCCGGAAACTACGTAGTGAATTAATATCGCTAAACTCTATTTGACGATGTACAGCCCGCTTTCGTCGAGGATTACGAAGTGTCAGGCGAGAGATAGAGAAAGCGAAAGAGAATAAGGGAGAGAAAGGGGAGAGAAACGCCGGTCTACGGTGAGTGGTATGAATCGCCACCCCTTTTTCTTACGACACACAGTATTGCGAAGAGTCAGTTTCCATGAAAAAAACCTATTTTATGAAACGTAACATAAAAAGTTTTCTTCTTGCAAACCAAAAGTATGTCTAATATGAAACGTAAATAATACAAATTTTTTATCAAATACTCTTGATAGTTTCAGAAATTAGAATAATTTAAAAGAACTGCAAGTATTGGACACTAGCGAGATTAGAACTGGCTCTAGCCAGTCCAGTTGAATTCACAAGAAATTGGTGGACAAAACATATTTAAGATAGAAATGTAATTACCATTAAAATTGTTTCATTAATTGTTTCTTATTAATAATTTTCATGTTTGCTTGTTTTATATAGATTTTCTTATTTCATGTTTTCTTATTTATATAGATTTTCTCTTGATATAGTATAAATTTATTTCGATATAGTTTTCATTTTAAGTAATATAAAATATCAATTATATATAATAATATAATATATTATTGATATTAATAATAAAAGTAAATAGTGTACTTTCTTCGCGAGTGATAAACTCCCTTCCTCCTCGCTGTCTTAATTATTCAAAATTTGGTCAGTAACTATAAGGAAAATACTGTTTCCCGTATAGTTCCGTATTTATGTATGTAAAATTATATAGATTGGTGTCTTTTTTTTAGTAAGTTTCAAATACCGATTTTTGTCCATAAGAACGGGCACTGCATTGTGCGTCGTAGCCTGGACTTTTCCTAATCTCCACAAAGTACAGTGGTTAGTGTATAACTCCAGACGTCGACGCGCTCCTGTCTAGACTCTAGACTACTCCAGTAGCCGTCCGCATGTATATCGAGTGCTTCTTGTCTCGAGATCGAAAACAATGACACTGCACTCTCCACGTTGCATTGCCACTTGGCCCATGGAGTCGCTCTCGAACTAAAGCGCTGCTTTCTGAACTTTGTCTATGGGAGGGGAGGGACTCATGTGCGCACAATGCGCGCACAGTGGGCTATCGTGCCAGGATTCACACGCGATCTTCTATCTGCCCGCACTCTCTCGCCAATTGAAAATTATCTAGATACAAGTTATTGATTGTGCATCGCGACAATCTGTAATCCGAATATTATCTGCAACGATGCAATTTTGCGCGAACAAACACGTCCTTTATACAGGGTGGACCAATAATTATTAGTGTCTTAAATATCTGCGAAACTACAAGAAGTAGAGAAACGTTTTCGCGACAAAAGTTGTACGGTAGAGAACTAGCTGGTGCATAGACGCGATTATTAGTTGATGTCGCTTCTAATCTTCTATTCTCTATTTCTTTCATAAAAAGAGAGAGAGAGAGAGAGAGAGAGAGAGAGAGAATTTTATCAGATTTTATAACGCTGTAGCAACGTCAGAGCATTTTTTCCAAATTTTAATAATGTTATGTAAAAGTACGAAATTTGAGCTTTAAAATGCATTCTTTCTTATTCCTGTATGATTTTTCGTTTGAAAAATATAACTATTTGAAAATAGTTCTTTCCCTATGTATAATAAATGAAAAAGGTATTTAATTATAACTTAATAAAACATATGTGGATAATAAATACTTTTTGTATTCAAATTTAATCAGAAAATATCAAATAAAAAATCAATAACTTCAGCAATTTCACATACGCGTTTGTTTAGATTATAGACAACAATATAATTTATATTATAGATAAATGTGTATGTAAAATTATTAAAGTTACTATTTTTTTGTGTAATAATAATATTTTCCGATTATATTATATAAATATAAAAAATATTTTCCACACGTAAGATAGTATTAAGATAGAATTAAATACCCTTTTTATATTATTATATGGGAAAATACGTATAATTAAACAGCTGTATTTCTCTGCACGAAAAATCGTGCAGAAATGAAAAAACGCATTTTAAATCATGCAGAAATGAAAAAACGCATTTTAAATAGTACAGAAATGAAAAAACGCATTCATTCTTTCATACGATATTTAAAAAAAACTTTTCTGTCGATACCACAAAATGCTTCAAAATCGTTGTTTCTGACCTTTTTTACTTCATTTTTTTTTTAAATTGTGACGTAATAGCCAAACTTGAGTTTAGCAGCCAAAAATACGTCGGAAATAATTATTTGCGCTTGTCAAATAAAAGAAGCAAATTTTTTGGACAGTGTAATTGATGATCAACTTTGTATAACACGCGCTGTTAATGACATTTTGACTCGCGATACTTTCTCTTGGAAAGAGAACGTCATTAAAAAGAATTATTACGCGTGCGTTATTTTAGAACGCTCAGTTTGTAACGATACTACGGGTCATATTTTTGCAAAACTTTTCACTGTAAAGAAACTGTTGTACGCGGCATCAGCAATTCCTTTTTGTCTGAGAGTCAGAAATCTATTAATAAAGAAACGAGCGACGTATATACTTTTTTTCTTTCTCCTAATTTGCCTTTCACGTAGTATTGAATGGAAAGAGCAAAGATAAGAAACGTAGCTTGCGCTACGCGACGGTACAAGTGGCAATATGGAAATGCGCGATTATGCAAGAAAGTCTCAGGCGTATTCTTCGAGATGAATACATGAATTTGTAGACACCTAGAACTCATGTCCGGAGGTATTAAATAAAAACGGCTAGAGGAAGAAAAAGAGTGATCGAAAAAGCGCGTCGGATCGGCCGAAAACTACTGGTAACGGTAATTACACGATAAACGGCGGAACGATGTAGAGACAAATGTAAATGATTTTACGAAAGAGATAACATTACGGGGGTAAAGAGCGCGTACAAATATTAGCATCGAAATAACTCATTGTTGATTAAAGTGAGTCCCGAGTGACCGCAACTTCCACTAAATTTAACCCTATCCGATATAATTTGCTCGCAACACAACCATAAGTGAGCGATAAAGCACCGAGGGGGTTGAAAGGGCAGAGGCGCGCAAAGGGACTAATGCTTAATGCTTATTAGACCGTATACGTTATTTACTACCCTTCGGACGTCTGATTAAAATGGCATAGCACCATTGGGTCGTGATCTTTGCAAATAATTACTTCGGAACCCTGGGACTTTGGAAGCTCGCGCGATAGTATCGATAACAGTGGATCGATATCAATTTGTAAATGAATATTTAATCCGACAAAGATGTCCACTGTAATCGATTAAAACCCTCGAATGGAGCGTTTAATGAGTAATATAGCCGCCATTTATCCCGAAGTTGGTTATTAGGTGAAGTTCTTACTGGACTACTTACTGCACTTATAGACTCGGGAAGATAACTTTTTAGTTCGCGATCGTTTTATTTCTCTTTCTATATCCTCCGAGTCTCCCGCGAGTTTTGTTAAGTATCTCTATAATAATGCCGTTATCTTATTTCCGCGAGACATGAAAATGCAACACGCAATTAGAAATTATGTAATACGGTACACTTAAATGAACAGTGAGAGGTTGTGCTAATTAATGTTTCAGTAGCCGGGAGTGCTTCCTCGATGCCAAGTGATGGTGGGACATTTTACGAGCAAACAAACGGTATAAATTGCAAAATGTCCGCGAAACAAGTCTATCGCGTCCCATATTCTGATGACATTTGCACGATGATATTCCAAGATGTAATCAACAATACGAATTTGTATGTAAGTGTCGCAAAAATGTGAGTTTTCAACTCGGTCGACAAAAGCCCTTTTACAGCCGTTGTTTCAGGAAATGGAGGTTTGAACACCATTTCCGCTAAACGGAGACGTCAGCTTTGTAGAACTTTATCCGTTCACGCACACACATACACATGCACGGCATCTCAAACATCTCGAGTACCATATATTGCAACGATTTGTAGTTCCCGCCATTATGTTTCTCGCGGAAAATACGGTTTCCCACTGACGTTATCAAGTCGCAATACCCGGCAAATAATAATCGTGCCACGTAAACGCAATGCGCGCCATATATCTAGCACGCGCAAGGCAAAAAGGGAGAAACTCGTTACCGTTTTTAAAGAACCATCAATCATCGTGTGAAACTGTATATTGTTCTCTGTTTTTTTTCCCTTTTACACATGAAACGCGTATGGCGTATGATTCGGCAAACGTTCGGGCAAGCAGATCTCGCGACGATGAAATGGTTTCTCGCTCTCCTTTCTTTTTCGCGCGATCATTATTAAACATTCTTCTCTAAAGTGCGTCCGAATCGCCGCCAATCAAGACAGACGCCGGTCGTGGAGACGGGAATTACGATCACGAGAATCGAGTCGGAAATTTCGTTTTCAAAACTTCCCCTCACAAGATGTTGATCGGAACTGTCGGAAGCGAATACTTTCTGCTCGAACTGATTGAAACTTACAGGCCGATAATTGGATCGCGGCCATCGCTATCGAGTGCGCGTAGGTCGAACGAATGCAATCGTTGCCTTGTCGGACCTAGCATATATATATATATATATATATATATATATATATATATATATATATATATATAAAAGGACGCCGCACTAAGGATTGAGTCGACAGACGGCGCAACCCATGGATTTCTTTTATAAATCATTTCTAATAGACGCTTCTCTGAGTAGATATCGCCATGCGCGCGCTCGCGTATATACGAGTTATGGACTTGCGCTTGTCGGAAAGTAATGACATCGGAGTTTCGACTTCGATCAGCCATAAAATGGCTTTACTGTTGGCGGCACGTCGTACGGAAGGTGTTACTATTTGAACGCATTCCGCCGAAATTCTCCAGAGGCTCGGCAGCTGCGCTTGATTTCTTTTTCGCTTTTATTCCCGATGTTGTCGCGTCCCGCGACTGTTTCTGCGTGTACGTGTGTATGTGAATTTATAGAGCCTATTTTTTCCTCTTTTGTACAAGAAATGTCATATTGCGAGCCTCGTGATATTTTTAGACACGAGCGCAAGGGGAGAGCGACTCGTTCATTTATCATTGCGAAAATTGTAACGGGGCGAGTACCTTCGGGGCCGTTTGAGATATGAATTTTTAGTTCTTTATATAGCGTACAAAATTAAAATATCCGCGCGTATGTTTCATGCAGTGACCAAACAGCTGTGTCTGTTGGAGTCGTACATCAAAGTGTTTTATACGACAAAAAACTATATCAGTTTTAATTAAATTAGGAATAATATAATCTAATTGCTTTCTTTTAATTGATTGCTCCTCCTTACAGATCTCTCAAAAATTCAAAGACAAATATCTTTGCAACTTCCTGAGTCGAAATTTTAATCCTACTTTTGACCTCGATATTCCACTTAATGTTTAATATTCTAAATCTTTAATATTCTATTCTTATATCAATTTCTTTGGATTCTAATCAAGCTACTAGCTTTGTTGAAAAGTCATTTTTAAAACCTACGAGTGGCATTTTGTGTGTTTTCTGTCGCTTAGAATAAAAAACTTCAGTTTCCATGTATATTAAATAACATTGATCTTTCCAAATATATAGATGTTAGAAAGTTCAGATCAAAAGTTTCGACTTATTACGTTTCCTCAATCATATCTACCCAGCCAAAATGCGCCCGTTCTAAAAGGTGCAAACATAAAATCGATAGTAGTATTTCGCGTTTTTACCAGTACGCCGTTCGCAGAATTTTATATTTTTGGATGCAACTTTTATACGATGCAGATGTTCGCGATATTCCCCTACAATTTTTGTTTATATCTATATGATTTGCATGTAAAGCATCATAACGCTCTTATGCTGATGTTGTATCTCGAATGAACTACGTATATCCGAACGAAATTTATTTCCTTCAATAGTCTCGTATGTTTTCAACGGGCAGTTTAATGTACAAATCTGCATTTATCGCGATTACTGAGTTGTTATGTATAAATAAATAATACGTTTCCTCGGTTGTACAAAACGTTTATCGTTAAAAATAATCTTCGGAATATAGATTTATGTTATTCTCAGGCATGTAGTATAAATTTTATTGCAAACGCGCTTTTGAGAGAGAGAGAGAGAGAAAGAGAGAGAGAGTAGCAAGTATATCGTACGGTTTATGAATGATGTTATATCGAATTCATAAAGCATAATATGACGAATGCACATTCGGCCAGACTTCACTTTTAATGCACCTATCGATATGCAGCAGTATATCTGTGCATATTGGGACGTAATTTAAATGCATTAATCCTTTGAGTGGTGAACTATGATGTATCGTCATATCATGCGTATGCCTGGAGTGCCAACGGAGATTTATCGTCGTTGCTGCAACATTCAAGAGATAAACAAGACAGGCGTACTTGAATTTTAGGCGAAATTTTATTAAATCGTTCTGAAATTAATAATTTATATTTTCGTAATGAAATAATATCGCAGCGATATTGTAATAAATTATATCATTACATTTTTTTTTAAATAAACCTTCGTTGGCAATTTGATAACACAGATTTTTAGAAGAAACAGCTCGTTTGAAGAAAACAAAGCTACTAAATATTTCAAGTGATTGACGTAAATTGTCGATAACTAGTAACAATTTTTTATCATATATCATAAATTTTCAATAAAAAACATATTTCAAGAACAACGTCAACAGTATTGGAAAGTAACGTAATGTGTGTACTTTTTTAAAGAAATTAGCAAAGTAAAATTGCCTTAGCGCGCACGTGAGAAACTTAATTTCAAAAGACTGTAATTTTTCTGGGTTTTAATATTTTACTATAAAATTTGATATAAGTTTACATTATATATTAATACAAATGTTTTGCTAATTGCACAAGACGAAAAACAAAAAGTTAAAGGGCTATGAATTTAAACTTTTCATGCGCGCGGCAAAGATGTTTTACCCTCTTAAGTAACCGTAACTAACCTATGTCATCCAAACTCATGCATCATGCAAACGAAATAGCTTCGTGAAGTTTTTTTTTTGAAGGAAGAATGAGGGATCTTTCAAGCCACCTCCTTTAAACATAAACCATACTCGTATGGCTGCACATGACAAGCAGGATCCGCGAAATATAAGCAGGTCCCGAAAGTAACTCGCTACTATTAATTCTAAGTTCAACCATAAGAATAATTAATATGATGAATTGATGATGCCAACTGTCGATTGTAGTCTATTTTGCATTTTATTTTTATCATTATATTATTATCGAAATGGCACATCTGGTGCCGTACAGTTGTTGCCGATTTAGTAAAAAATGTCTGCAAAATATTTACGATAAAAATGCACGACATTTGCAGAGGAAAAAAATATTTCGTGGAAAAATGCGCGCAACTGTGCAAGCGGCCTAAAGCGAAAAAAGAAGTAGTCAATATGAATAACGCTCAGTGTAGTTTCTACTTTATGTCAGGCCGGTATCCGCTTTGTCGACGTTTGGGCGTGCGCAAACAACCCGCGTAAAAACAAACGTTGCCGAAGGGAGTCGGAAAGTGGTTATACTCACCGGTGCGCACCAACACGTTAAGCAGGACGTAGAGGACGAGGGTGGTGGCTCGGTACCCGTGTATTATGATCATTAGCCACCTCGATGCGTTGAATCCTGCCGCGTGCCATAGACCCGTGCCCTCGTGCACCATATTTTTCCGGCTCGCCCTTTCAAGCCCGCCTGGCCACCGTGCGTTCCTGGCCGCGTCCTCATTCACCAGCACTCTGCGACCACGTATCGCGACTATGTAACATTGGGGGTTATCGGCGATACGCGGCGAGTCTCGGTTCACCCACACGGGATTGTGGCAGGTCGATTCCACCCCACCCGGGCGAGCCGAGACGTCGAGCACTCGTTTCGAGAAAAACGATGGAACGTTAGCCGCGCCGCCGAGGTGCTCGAAAATTCCTGACGCGATCTTTTCCGCCAACCAGTTTCGACACGTTACAGTACGCGAACATTACAGAACGTATAAGCCGACAAAGAGAAGAAGAGAGTACGGGGGAATTCAGCCTTGTCCATGACGCGATATCACTATGGGGACTGATTCTTCCGGCGACATTTTATTCGGAGGGGCATGATGCGGGATTAGAGATAACTTTTGAATTCGTACATCGAAGGATTACGCTTGTGAAAAATAGCACGGAGCGTTAAGCTTCTGGAAGCTGTTAAAAGGGTAATGGTGAAACCTCCTTTTAGCAGGTGAATAGTTGGCGTTAGTTACGAGGACTCCGCAGTCTCCCGCAGAGAGGGTGAGTGAGAGAGAAAGAGAAGAGGGATTACAGACAAAGGTATTCGGAGCAATGTAGACGTATACTGCGAAGAAAGCTGTTTGTTAAATGAAGAAATCGCTGCGTTGACGCAACAATGCAATAGCATTTCTAATTGTAATAACTGGACCAGCCAAGCATTGATCGCATTAATCGTGAAATGATTTCTCTCTTTGGTATAAAAGATTTTTTTACAAAAAATTATTTTACAAATGCAAAATCAAGCAATTATTTGAAAGAGAACAGAGAGTAATGGTAGATATTTTAATTCCGTTTTATATTTTGTTTAATCACTATTAATAAAAGAAATATCATTAAAATTCTAGTAAAATTTTGCAAGCCCTTAATAATTTCCTACTAACGCACAGTAAGTCTTGAATTAGAAAAAAAGTAACATTTCTTTCTTTACATGTAAAATAAACCGGCTATGCTAACAGATTCAACTGTATGAGTTTCAAATTTCCTCGGAAAGTATGAAAATTTTAAGAAGTTTTATATTCTTTATCTCTACATTTTTAATCTCTCACGCGGACACACAGCATCGCATCACTATCATAATGAATTATTTTATCGCGCTAAGGTGCACGTGATTCATGTACTAAAAACATATAAATTGCGTATGCATAGCACGTTGATTGAGATGTTTACTAAAGCAGATTTTTGCGAGAACGGAACTGATCGCCCAGCTTTACTTACGACCGGCGAGAATCGATCGGTATGTGTCGGGTTGCTCGAGATGCAGTATAGTTTGATGATCATCCTAGCGTGGCACGAAGGAAGTCGATGGTACCTATTAATGCGAGTAAACAGGTTCGTTGATCTCGAAATTTCCCGGTTCTATCGCGAAATAGTTGACAAGTTTCCGGAATAATTTCTGCCGACGTCGACAACGTTTCCGATTTGATGCCCGATACATCGGCACTTGAGTCACAAATCTGACTTTCCGCGTCAGATGCTCTGATGAGATGGATTAGGGTCAATGGAGACTTAAAATAATCTGTACTTTACGTTATTACATATTCTGGGGTAGATGCGGATTCATTGGCGGATGTGAGCGCACCCTATTTCATACTACAAGATTCTTGCCGGAACAATTATATCCTGAATTGGCAAATAAATATTTAATAATAAACGGGACTAATGTTCCTTTCTGTGTCATTACGTCATGTTCTTCTCGTACAAATTATTTGTCTTTGGGAAAATAAGTTTCTAAATGATTGAAGGAACCAAATAATTAACGAAAGATGATTTGATGAAACCGATCCACAAATATACATCAATGAAGTAATTTAATAAATAAACAAAATAAAAAATATATGCAGGGAATATTATAGTTTTTTTCTTATAAATTCTTTTCAATTTTATTATATTCCTTATACTAGAAAATAAACCGTCAGTAAAGCCTATCTTGCCAAGCAACATAGCAAATTTTTTAATACCGTACATTTCAGTTTCCAGATATATAATATTTATATAATATATAAATTTTTTATATATACTTATATAATAATATAAATATGTAGTATATTTTTACTATAAAATTCTCTCCGTGTAGTTGTTATTTTTTAATAGGAAATAATAGATATGACAATATGGTGATATTTGCAACGAGATTTATCTATTCATGCTGAATAGCCCAATGTGAAAACGAAATATCGCAGCGCCATTAACCTGTCGCTCAAAACCTAAGACAAATCAATTCCACATGGCGCTTCCACGTCAAGGCGCTTTTTCCGCATTAAGGAAATGCATGGCGTAAACCGAGTTTCGACATTGTCAGAAACACGAAAGTTTTCCTCTCACGAAACAAGGTATCAGGACTCGTTTGCACGGAATGTGTCTTAAAGCGCGTCACCTCGACGAGCAAAGCTCTTCGCTTAAATCTTCCTTCGCACCGCCTATCTCCTGTCCTTCTTCATTCGACTGACGTTACTATCGTATAACAATATAACCCAGGAGACAACCGCGCAGCAAGTTGTGAAAACCGACTAGATTGTTTAGGCCACGTAGAGACTGCCGAGCGAAATCCCCGCGAAAGCGTTCAACCTTAGCGAAGGGAGTTCGTTAGTACTGGCTTATATAGAATATCATTCATATGGCAGTTCAAGATCCTGCCTCACAATAACAACGAGAAGTTGTTATCGATTTAGTTTGTACACTTGGCGATAAGAGCAATACTCGTATAAAACAATAGTTACGCATAAAATAGGAGAGACCAGACGTCTCATTGGCCCAAGAGTAATGTTAGTCATGTGCTTTGTTCCTGTACTTATCGCGCGAGGAACAGTGGAAAGGAAATCGCAAAATGTTCCTTGTAGAACATAGGTACTTTCTCTCTGAGTTTCATTAAAGTCGGAATAATATTACAGTTAAAAAGTAAAAAAGCTGATTTATAAGCTACCGAGTACATTTCCGAGCACCTCGACATTTCGCGTTAATATTCTCCATCGTGAACGAATAAACTTAAAGACATATTACCCGTTTAGTCTCTGCCACTGAAAATTAGAAATACGCTAATATTCCTACCTTTTGTGTAAAAATGTATAGCGTATATATATGATATAATTAAATAACATTTTTATTTTAATATTACATTTTAATAGTTTCTTTACTGTATGTTATATTATTTCTAATTTTTTTAAATTTTTATCTCTAAATCACAATGAAACTTTACACGCATCACTTTAAATATTTAAAAAAAAAATATATATATACACAAAAACTGTGATTTCTTTCAATACGTTTTTAGTTACTTTTTCCTTTGCTAAAGATAACAACATAATATATTTCCATGTATGATAGCACTGTTTAAAATATTCTCAAATAATAGGATGACGTCAAATGACATATTAATGACATAATATTGGCATTAGAAACGTTAATGATGTGTTATTAAAATGTCATTTAATTTAATGTCATTATATTTGGTTTACAAAATGGAATAACTTTTAATTCAGATTTAACATTGATCTGAATCAATGTTAAATTGTTTGTAATCGTTGTTAATGCAGTATAGATTTATTTCTAATTTTTTCATTACTTTTGATTTTATTGGGCGATACTAAGTGACATAAAGAAAAATTATGTCTATCACAGTTAATCACAACAATCAGTCTGAAAAATTGTAACTTCAAAATTCTGAAAAGTGGAATATCTTGCCCCGATCTCCTTTACGTACACTTGCCAATTATTTTCGAGTCGAGTCCATTTAAATCCGTAAAGTGCTATTTTAATGACTAAAATTAGAAACACGATCGAGCGAGAGTGGAAAACGCGGTCATACGACATTTCACTGCTCGCGTAGAAATCTCGGAATCAATTTTACGCGACTTACGCCGCCACCTGGAGAGAAACCACCTTCCAGATCCTTCGGACGTACGACGCTGAGAAATTCCACTCGTTGGATACGCGCGATGATTTTTAACGGTAACGGGCTTAGTGTCGCGCAGCTTCTTTCAACGTCATACTTTATACCGCGAAGTCTTTGAACGCATTCTTTTCGTAACATTTCCCCGTCGAAAACGTGCAGGAACGAACACCTGTGCGTATGCCTTGTAGCAGAGCATGCTGGCGCGCACGTTTGTGCCATAATTAACTGCTACTCACGAGAATGAGTCGAACTCTTTTTTGAATGGGAAACTTTACGTCGTCGTCGTAGTTTCAGCGACTTGAAAGAAGAGGGTGGAATTAATATCGAGCCCCGAGAAGAACGAGGAAACGTTCCCTATGGGCGCTACCCACGGATCCTTTTTTTCTGCTCGACGACGTCTGCAGCGACACGTAAAACGACGTTTCGTCGACGTAATTACTCGGAGACCATTCGGCTCAGTATTGCGCGGCAACGTGACGACGCAGTGCAGGCTCGAACATCAAAGTTCACTTCTCCGACTGCTAATTTCGAATGCGAATGAAAGGGCCGCGCACTCACTCGGTGTTGTATGGCAGCGCTCTTCTGATGACCGGGCAAATCTTGCACGAGTTAACGTTACACCTCGCGCGACAGTCCGTTCTCGTAATCCGTCGGAGTTCTTTTGAACATTATTCCGTTTGAGTAATATCAAAGTGGAGCAGGAAAAAAGAGAAAACGAAAGAACGTGTTTTTTTCTGAGATTTCCTCTGATCGTCACTTGCCGTTATTTTTTATCCATCGAATATCATTCAGGTGAATATCATTTCCGCAAGCAACCCGAGTCGAAATTTTCATCCTACTTTCGGCCTCAATGTTCCATTTAACATCTATTTTGATACTCTGAAGCCTACATCAATCTCTTCCCATTTAGTACAAATGTCCTAAATGTGTGATATCTCTAGGATGTGTGACGTCTCTGGAATATATTTTGGACATTTGTGTTGTTTGGGTTTTGATTCTATTTAACTTAACTTTGCCGAGGAATCTTCTTTAGAACCTATAAGTGATATTTTGTGTTTTCCATTTAGAGGCGTATTTTGTTTGCCATTTAGAGACGTTAAGCAGGATTTCAATTTCTATATGTGTTTCTATCGTGTATTAACCTGAAAATGACAAGATGGGATATAAGCGTACCCCAAATAGTACATTTTGTACAATAATGTTGGCAACACTGATAAGTATGGCTTCAAGTAGCTCCTCAGTAGCTTTCAATTGAGTTTTTGTCTCGGTTCTCAAGAGATCGTTACTTCTCTCTCGCCTCCCACAGGACTCCAGTAAGCCAGCAGCTCCGACTTATATTGACATATTCGTAACCTAAAAGCTTCAACATTCGTGTGAATCTTTTGTGGTTATTTAGCCACCGTAATTTTTGTAATTATTATTTCATAAGTAAGAAAAAAATTCGTAAGACTGAAAATTCAAGTTTATAAGTCTGAGAAATGTGAGGTTTTTTTCATTTAATAATTACAAAATTGTTTTTTAATAATGTTTTTTTAAATAAAATTTATGTTAGTTTTAATTGTTTGGAAACGCTAAAATCTAAATAGTAGTAAATCTAAAAAAAGTTTAAATCTTGATGGTAGGAACTAACGGAAAAAGTTATGAAATATTCTACCTTGTGATTAACATCCAAAAAATTGAGCCTTGTCATTGCCGGGTTAAGCACACACATCTTTCAAAATATACAGATGTTAGAGTTCAAGTCAAAAGTAGGGCTAAAATTCAACTCGGAAACTTCTAGCTGATCAATTTTGCCGTCACTGGAAAGACAAAAGCGCGCGAACGAAAACAATGTCTAACAAGCCTCGCGGTCAAGACGAGTGTTCTCAATTGTCAACAACTCGCTCATTCTCATGGCGGCGC
The DNA here is from genome assembly GCF_010583005.1 of Odontomachus brunneus. Taxonomy (NCBI): domain Eukaryota; kingdom Metazoa; phylum Arthropoda; class Insecta; order Hymenoptera; family Formicidae; genus Odontomachus; species Odontomachus brunneus. The sequence goes on from NW_022639458.1 coordinate 2,194,496, forward strand.
CATGACAAACCAAAGCGAGTCCTGCTACAGTCAAAGTAACCGTTCTAGCAAATTGACGTGCGTTTGATCTCGGTTAAATAGTCGCTAACAGACGGCTCTCGCGGTTATATCGCGTGTTCAATGCAAACTTAGCGCGGCGCAGCGCCTGAAAAGAGATTCGGCTCTAGAGATACTGTCAACTTCGTCAGTGGAAACTCGGCGGGGAAATTCAGTCTCGCAGGTGTAACATTAGCTACATAAGATCGACCGGCCCGTGTACTTCGAGAGCTACTGTGTGTAACTTCAATACTGAACTTCCCTGATATCTTCAGTTCAACAAGTTCCCCGACACACGAATCCGCCCTACCACGTTCTGCCCTGCCGGAACTCAGGGATCGACGCTCGGGAAAGGCAGACGTTCCACTTTCGCAGACCCGGGGGTGTTCCCGACAATATCCCGACTCGGTTTAGACGTGAAGGCATTGCCGGTGCACGACCGTGATATCTCTCACACCCGAGATATTAACTTCGTCACCTTCGGCGCGATGATAACTTCATCATCCAAAGCTAACCGCGTTAACGAGCTGCTCAGCTTTCGGGGCTCGTTTTCTGCCCGGCGCGGTGTGGCGATATGGCGTCCAAACTCCGGCGCAATGACTATAATCGTAAGATTCCCATGTACCTAAGCCAGAGGAGATGCAGCAGTGCACGGCTCGTGCTCTACGAGCCTCGCGCCTTCGCGCGCAAGTATGATCTCTTCTTCCCCATTCCCCGTCGACTACTTCGATAACTTCCTCCGTGCTCACGAGCCTCCTCCTCACCCGGCATTTGCCGGCCCGCGGTGGAGAAACTCGGGCGTTCCGGGCCGGCCCGTGTGTGCAACTCGCGCATGCTGGAAATAACGGAGCAGCAGACATCAGAACGTTGCCGTGTGCTCGCACCCGTACCGCGCGGTTGTCGTTTCGTGACCCAGAAGCTTTCCAACGTGCGCCGGTGCGCACCGACGTGTATCCTCGAACCGTCGCGACAGCGATGCCGCGGCACGCCGTGCGTGCGGATCTTCCATTTGGCAGCTTGCATTCGTCTTGCGTCTCGAAAAGCAGGAACTTTGATGTCTCGCTTCGCGAAGCAGCGTCGTTACTGAGTAAAGAGTTGAGGGTACGCCGAGCCAGCTCGTATGCGGTGCGCTGCCGCGCAGGGCCGCCGTACCGTCGGGACTCCCGTAAGAAAGAATGTTTTAAGAGAGTTCGAATGAAGAAGTAATGCGCGGAAGAAGCGAATAGAAAGAGGATTTTCGTGGCCCTTTAAAGTGTCCATATTTCTTGTCTCACGACAGTTTGAAGAGAATAATACTTGGCTTACCGCATGTCTCTCCGGGACCTCCTAGAGAAAGAAATTATGGCCGTTGCATACAGGCGAAGGCGTGAAAAATACATTGTTGTCATAAACGACAACGCGCATCCTCGGACGAAATTACTGCACGCTTGTCGATATTACGATTATTTATCCAACGATCTTTGACGATATGAACACTACGTTTACAACGGTCCATGAATCGAGTCCCGTGTATTCGCGTCACGTGACGTTGAAATGAAACGAAAACTTTTACGTTACACTCTGACGTATGCCACCACGATCGGGGAAATAAAAAGAAGCGAACTAGTTCCGTCCGAAATGCACCATTCGTAACATTCGAATCATACGGGGGATCGTGGTATTTTCAAAGAAGGTCACAGGGAACGGACAGGAAACAAAAATAGCGAACGGGAATTCACGTTTCACTCATACCGATCCTATCGATCGTGCGGATGCACTTTTGCATTTGTTATTTGCGATATGGACGCGTATGTATACATACGGTTTTAGAATCAATCGGGCCACGATCGACGCTTCACGAATCGCATAGCAAAAATTGAGACTCTACAGTTCAACCGAAGAAAAGAATAAATCCGAAGAAAAGAGTCGATTTGGTGATGTGCTCTTTAACATTAAAGCTATCAAAACGATCAAAATGTAGAAAATAATTTGCATGAAAATAATGTTTATAGGTCACATATTATATGATATATAAGGTTAGCCACAAAGGGTTTCTATTGCATCTTTTAATAAGACAAACCGCAATAGAGAAAATGAATAAATTCCCAAAAAAGATCCGATCAAGACCGTAACCTGATAAGATAATACATAAAGTTAATATATTAAGATCCTAATATGGACCGATAATGCGGACCTAACCATCATAATCTATAACCTAGACCTTATAAAGGTCTTCTTTATTCAATTCTCATCATATCTTTATCAGACATACCGTACTAGCAATACCTTACATTTATCCAATCAAGTTTCTATACAATATCAAGCGTACCTGACCAAAATTTCTAGTCAAAAAATTAATATATTAGGATCCTAATGTAGACCTATGTTGGGCCTAATCATCATAACCTTACAAAAGTCTCCCTTATTCAATTCTCACCATTCTCTCGTCCCGATATATCGTACCTAGA
>NW_022639458.1:2196988-2251577 GCF_010583005.1 Odontomachus brunneus
TATATATATATATATATATATATATATATATATATATATATATATATATATTTATCCAATCAGGTCCTTGTACAATATTAGACGTACCTGACCAAATTCCTAATCGGAAAGGTGTTGTTATTTCAACCAAAGAAATATTGCTGTCTCTCTGTTGTGATCTATGGAATAATAAATATTGTGATTGTGAAGTCTATAAAATTTGGTTACACTATACAGAACTGAGAATACTATTCAAACACATATAAATAGGTAGTAAAGAAGATTAATGTACCACTTCCAGAGTACTATGGATACTACAATCATTTTATATGTGTGCATGGACAAAATAACATTAATATTTTGTTATAGCAACCATATTTATGTAACCCTTAATGTTTCTTCCGTATATAGGACACCAGTCTCTCGTGAAAAATCGATCACGTCATACATGTATGACGCTGATAGCGAATGTGTTAAAAATTGCCGAATCTATGAACGGACGCAGATAAACGGACGAGCCCAGGATCGGTTTGGTGCAAGGAAGATCACGAGTCAAGTCGTATAGCCGTCGGTGTAACATGTTTTCTTATTTTCCCTAAGATCCGCAGCCTGTATCGAGAAATACGCGACGACAGCTCGCATATCAACGAACGCGCGCGCAACTATCGCGCGGAAGGTTGCATTCCGCCGTCGTGACGCCCGCGGCGGCATCTCGTGCTTCTCATAATACGCGCTGAGGTTACACCACCTCGAAATGTCCTGAAGACATCCATCCGCGACATCGGAAAGACAGACGGCGTCGGGCAAGAAAGTGCTTACGAGACGCCATTAGCCCCGTCACCCGGGGCGTTTCGTCGTCACAGGCATAATATTAACTACGTGATCCGACTGTCAACGTCCCTTCGCTTTCACGAGCAAGTCACTGACTGCATCGCAGCGAGTCGATAATACTTTGCGCTTTCGCGACCGACCGACTAAACTCTGAATTGCAGAGTCATCACCGATGCGAAAGCGGATTTTAGGACGTGTTTTAAGAATGTAAACATTGAGAAAGGAAGAGAGAGAGAGAGAGAGAGAGAGAGAGAGAGAGAGAGAGAGAAATTCTCTCGAGGGAAATGTTACGCATGCTGCTTCCCGCGCTTTGCATGACATAGTCTATATGTTGCGTTGTTTCAAACTTAGCATAAGACAATCGTGAATGGGAACATAGGAGTATGCATGACGGAACATAGTTCGGAAGGGAACAAACATCATCGGGTAGTGGTACACGATGTGACGCTTGAGTAGAGGCAAATCCGTCGCGCGGGATTAGAAGTCAGCATTAAAGATTTGTTTCTCTGTCACTAGTATATTACTCTCGAAGGACAATAGATGTATAATAGAGGAAAAGAGAGAAAGAAAGAGAGAGAGAGAGAGAAAGAGAGAGACAAATTAACACGAGACAAGATATGTTTACTTCGAAAGTTGACGAGCACGTTGTACTGCGTGTGATATATCCGTGACTCAACCCGTCACTCAACATGCCTCCTTCGTCTCAAACTTCTTTTCTCGGCAACGAGGCCGGGAGATTTTGAAGATGGCCGTGCGATTGCGACAGGTACTCCCCGGGAGTACCGGAGTTACCGAGTCAACTGCGTTGACAATCACGTAATTAATATTAATTCTCGCTCATTACCCAACACCGCCGTCGCAGGTGTTCGTGGAAGCGTGCACAATGTCTGTCGGAATATTACAAGAGGCAGGAGAAGCGCTCTAGGTCATGGAACTTCTTCGCGGCGCACCGTCAAAGTTTCTCTTCTCCCGGAAGCACGAAGACGCAAACTCGAAGATCCGCGTGGACCTCCTCCCGATCCGCGGATATTGTGCAAGTTTTGGAGATATTGCGAGTGGGCGCGAGTTACGCGTCGGCGGAAGTCCTCCCCCGTGAAACACGCAGTTAACGTTATGCCCTTCAGGGAGAAAGACACCGAACCTTTGAGCAGCCTAACTTCCTTAACTTGCACGCTCGTGAGTTCGCCAGCAATTTACAGTAATTTACATTTTTGCCACGTAAGAGTCGCGCGGAAGAAAATGAAAGAGCGCGTATACGAGTTGCAAAAAGAAAACGACGCCGTAATTGCTCTCTGCGACTCGCCGTCGCCTAGTACGGATCGTACAAAATCGAGATTCTGTTCGACCGCGAATGTGTTTATTGCGCGCGCGGTAGGTTTAACTTCGATTATCTGGAGATGTCATTTTTCAGACCTCCAACTTTGACAGTGAATAACATCCTCATGTTTCACAAAAGTGACAGTGAATAATGCCTTCATGTTTCAACGTAGAGAATTCATTCCTTTTTCAAATTGTCTGTAATTCTGTGAAAGATACGACTCGTGTGCGTCGCCCTTTGCGACAGCAAAACGAGCCCTTCCTTTCTCGCGAATATTTTTCGCCGTCGTCGCTCGGATAGCAATGATAAGTTGTACTGTTGACCAATAATATAAAGGCTAACATAAAGTGTATAAAGGCTAACAATGCGACGATGCGACGCAATTCTTTAATTTTCTGGACATTTAAGCGAGTTTTCTAAGAATATATTTTCAAAGCTCGACGCGCGCGGTCTCTTTCACGCGATAAGCTCGGAGGTAAGTGTGTGGAAAGACATTTACCACGCCAGTGCGACTCTCGTGTGCGAAAAATAGCACGTGGAAAAATGTTTGCTTTGTTACTGCGCGTGGAAAGAGAACAGTGTGTTAAGCGTGTAGACACGTGTAAATTCCGCATTCCGCGACTAACTGTCCATGTGCGTCAGTAATTATCCGGGAAATTCTCGTGTAATTTCACAATTAAACCCGTCATTTACGTTCAATTTCGTGTGACAATTCGGAAAAATAAGTTCCACCTCAAATCACTGAACGTCAGTATTTTCAGTTTTGACATATTTGCGACAGAGAAGAGAATTTTATTAATCCACGAGCGACGTATGCAACATATCCCTTGAGTATCAAAAATATTTATCTACTTCGGTCGTGTAGCATAATGTCCTCTTCGAAGTTTCACCAAACATCGAGGGAAGACGACATCGGAACTGCAACGACACGCGAACGCGGTCTCGATAAATTGTCAGGGGAGTATATCGCCGCTGGGGAAGACATTATATGTGTACGGGAGTCTTTGTTGAGCATCCACATCGCGACCGGTCCACTTCTTTGAGGAATCCGAGCCGAGGTTCGTGGAGGATATCCCGGTCTAGGTCCTCCCTCGAACGTGCGGCTTCGAGGATTACGAGGGAGTTGCCTCTTTAAGGATCCACCGCTCTTGAAATTCGAGCAAAGTGGATATAGTTCGTGGGGCAATTCGGCCTCACTGTAGCCAGGACACGCTCGGGCTGTCGTAAAATGTTGAGGGTAAGCTGCTTTTTGTTGAAAGCCCGGGGCTTTTGGTATGTAAGGGACGTGGCCCAAAGACATTGTACTACCTTTAAGGCGCGCCTCTCGTAAAGATATAATTGCGCGTATATCATGATTTATCATATAGACACGTAAGCGTAAAATCGTGCAGGCACATTTGTTTTAAGGTGTGTCCGATACAAACGCCAGGTCAACGGAATCACCGTTATGGATCTGAACGTCTGCAAGTGGACGAGCAAATTGGCGAGTCAGCGTTTGCTTAAAATTAGATGTATGCTTTAGTAAATGCGTAAACGAGATCTCGAGTTGGAATTTCGGATTTACATTAAACCTGCATGTTTACACTAACTTAATGGAGCAAAAATAATCTCAAGATATAATATTGTACATGTTATTGTTCCTCTTTGAATAATTATTCACTACAGTATTATTCATATTGAAGTTTAAAAAAGCATTTATTTCAGAACTACTTAATATTATTATTTTTATTTTTCAATATCCTGATGAAAAAATGCGTAGGATATGAGACTTTCCCATTCACTATTATAGTGCCAAAAATATCTATTCACCATAAAAGTTAAATAATTTAATCAAGATTAATAGATATACATGAGTAGAAAAAAACAAGCTTTCTTTCTGTAAATCCTTGTGTTATTACTTTTCTTATCGTCGTTGAAAATTTCAATAGATTATGAAGATTCAGGAAAAATAAAAAAAAGAATAAAATAAAAAATAGTAGTTGCGTGTCAAACAATATTAATAAGATCTAAATTCAGATTTAGTATAATAATGAAGCAAGCACATTAATAATAAACAAAAGTCAACAGAAAGCGTTGACAAATTCAAGATAAGACTTCTGACCCAAGCAGCATTATTAGAAGCACACAACTACAATTGCGAGACTTATTAGGTTTGTTCCCATTGCTTGTACTTTTCACAATTTTACATCTAATGCCTATTGCACACTAGTGCACCCCAAACAACACAAATTTTCCAAAATACATTCTGAACTCGCTTTCAGGACAAAGAGACATCATCAGAATATTCTTAGGATAGCTTGGGATCAAATGTAAAAAGTGTATCAGAATTGCATTTACACTCGTAACACGAATGGAAATCATGACGTCATTTTTAGAACCTTTAAAGAATTAATGTGCATTAAGTGTGAAAGTATAAAAAATTCAATTAATGCGAATAAACTTATTAGATATTAGTTATTTTCAGATAGCTCACACCTTCAAAAGACGTCCTAAAAATATTCTGATGACGTCCCTCCGTCCTAAAAGCATCTTCAGAACGCATTTTGGAAAATTTGTATTGTATGGGGTGTACTATATATTTGTATTGTATGGTGTGCAACGGGTATTAGGTGTAAAATAGGTGTGAATAGTACAAGCAACTCGAACAAACCTATTTACTAGATTTCTAAATTTTCTAAATTTCAAGTATCTCCTCATTCTCAATAAGTTCGTTAGAATCGTTCGTTGAAATTGGAAACATCCTATATAACAATAATTTAGTTCACCTGGAAATAGATGGTGTATTTAGCCATGCTTGCATGTCGCTATTCTACGTTTACAGTCCTTTGGTGGTTTTCCAGTCCAGCATCCTCTGCTTCTGACTGCCCCAGATACTCACCGGATTCGGAGATACACGTGTTGACCAATGCGATATCGATGAGAGCTCGATTAAATATTTCAAGGACCGGCTAACTTTAAATAATTCAATCACCCAATAAGAATAAAAGCTAACGCATCGATATGCGCGCTCGGCGTCGTGGTGTACACGTCGCTCGCCGACTTGGAATGTAATAACTCGGTCATAGACACGAACGCGACGTGAGACCAAAACAATGAGTAAAAAAGAGCGCGTCATCCCCCGTCAATTGCCAACCGTCGTCACCCACAAAAAAGGGACGCGCACATCTGATCTCAACGACCGACAGAGACCACAATAATCGACGCTTTCAGAACATTCCGGGCCTTCAAAGTGATCGAAGTTATTTGGATTCTCTCGTACGTTCTGCAAAATTGTCTGCGATCGAATGTTAAATTACTTCTCGAGCAGACATGCACCACCGCGGAGTACGTGCATTGGTGTATTAGTTACAATTCCCGTCGGATGATTAAACTATTTCGTGGCCTCTTGAAATATTCAGTCACGCTCTCGTCGACGTCGCTTTAATTAATTAACACGCGTATCTCCGACCCCGTCGTATCTGCGCAATGTGTCGGTACCGTGAATGTCAGTGTGAATATTCGGGACGACGGAGCAGCCAAGAGGGAAGATGCTGAATCGGGAAGCCAAGACGGAAGATGCAAGGATACTGGAAAGTGGACAACGATGTATCATATATTTCCAGATGTGTCAAATCATTTACTACACTGAATGTTACTGATCTGAACAGACAATTTTGACGATTTCATTGCATATAAGGAAATATCCAAGTCGAATTTTGAATCTATTGAGAATCTATTGAGTGAATCTCGTATACAGTTGTATGTCTCCCATAATGCCTTTTGGGCCGCACATCTAATCTTGAATTTGCCAACGTTTTATTTTTTCACTTCCGTTTAGCCTTTATATGAAATCTAAATTGAAATCTCTGTTGGTAAACAGTATACTGTCGAACACACAACCGCTATCTCCGCTTTTATACAACTGTTTCTTTTTTACTCCTCTCGAATCTTTAAATTTATCGAGATTTCCATACTCGATAAAATCAAATAATAATGAAAGGATTACAGAAGTCAGATTATTCAATATTTGATTGTTGCACATATTCTATCTATTATTAAATTACATAATTAATATACACTGCTGAAATTAATAATAAAGGTTAAATTCGGGTATATAGAATATTGGAATAATCAAATATCAAATTTGGAATAAACATTTCTTTGAAAACTTCTATAATGTAATAGCTTGTATACGGAGAGAATTTTATTGTAAAAATTACTATAGAATTTTGTGACTGAGGAATAAACCGACATTTCGCAGTAATTTATTGTCCCCTTATTTGTCATATGTGCTATTTATATTTTAGAAACTGAGTGGTATGCTATTAAAAATTTGGCTATGTTCTTAACGAATTTGCAATGTTCTTTAACAAGACAGATTTTACCGACAATTTATTTTCGCCCTATTGGAAACATGGTAAAATTGAAGAAAATATATATGAAAGAAAAAACTCTCTCTATAATATTTTCGTCATGTACCTCGAAATTCTCCATTGGTCTTTTAAATCCGACGAGAAATTCGCAAGGCTAATATAGAACAAAAATGTCAGTTTTCAGCAATTTGCTACTATGCAGTGCTTTGTATAATTATCCTTATGTCATTAAATGTCATTCCGAGTTAGAAACAGGTAATGTACGCCTCAAAATATTAATCCAATAATTAAAAAGAAAAAAACCGATTATTATTACGTAATATAATAAACCGATTCTATTATATCCTTTAAAGGCGGCCATTACTTACGCATTAATTTTATAAAAGGAGCTTCTCGTTGAGGAGGAATAAAACGCCTCCACTTAATTAACGTGTTCGTATAAGCTCTCGAAAAATCTCGGAGCTCCGCGAGAAAGAGGAAAACCTTCGAAGTCATTTTCCCTTAATGAGTTTACGATGCCAGACAACGATAGCGGGACAATGTGAGATGATACGTCGAGAATTTCAATACTCAGGAGATATTTCTACTAACATTTATTCTTCTTTTCAACGATTTTGATTTTATATATATATATATTGATTTTATATATATATATATATATATATATATATGTATATACATATATATACATGTGTGTGTGTGTGTGTATAGTGTGTATGTGTGTGTGTGTCCCTTTAAAGAAGAACACTAGAAATAATGTATAATAAAAACACATACATGTATTCAATTGATGAAGCATTGACATAAAAGTAACACAATATTCAATTTAGTTTAAATACAGTATTCGAAAGAATCCTCCAAGATAATTTAATCAAGTTAATCAGGCGCAAAGAAAAAACGGAACCTCTCAGACCGACTCGAATTTGATTGCAACAAAGTGCGCGGAGATAAAGTTTACGGCGTTAGCGTGAAGTGCAATGGAAAGGAAGGAAGACGCGGAAGGTCTTCACTACGAACAATCACGGACTGTAGTGTAAAAAACTCACCCCTCTCTGAAACCGGCGTACCGCCGTTACGCCAAATCAATAATGACGTACGCCGATCAATCGGATACTCGAATAGAGAACTACGCTCGCGCTTCGTACCTTGAGAAATGCGCTGTGTGAGCACAACCGTCGAAATCTCGTTCTCTCTCTCTCTCTCTCTTTCTCTCTGCCCCCCTACCTCTCTCTGTCTCTCTTTTTCTTGCTGATTTAAGCGAGCAAAAAATGGACGGGCGTACTCGCGCGGAGGATTTTCCGATACGTGTTAATCATCCTGAGACGTCTCGATCCCAAGGACGTAGGTAGAGATAGCACCTACCCCCTGAAAAGAGGGATGCTCTTAGGGAAGGCGGTCAGGCTCCTATCTCTATTACAGCGGAACGTTAAGCTCCGGATGATGGGCACGAAGGCGCAAACTTTAACGAGTGAGTAAGGTAGCCGGTAAGAACGGGCAATTAGGGAAAAAATCAAGCGGAACGTAGAGAGGGAAAGAAACAGATAAAGAGAGAGGGAGATGGCAAGAGAGGAAAACGGATACGACAGTACAGTGGCGGCGGCAACCGCTGAAAGTAATGACACGGCATGGGACTGCGGTACTTAGATTAACCGGTGGACATTTGTCCGGCAATGCGGTGGATTAAGTTCCGGCCGGTATCGCCCTTCCCGTTCCCCGTTCGCCGTCCCTGTCCCCCCGTGGCCAAAGAGCCAGGCGCACTTTATGAATACTAATTGCTATCGGAGAAGACATTTGCCAAGGAAATTTATCGGCTTTATCGGGACCGGGCTGTCCCGTCATATCCCGGGAGGACCTCATTGAAAAGAAATATCTCCGTCAGGGTCGGGAGGAAGAAACGGCGGGATCGTGAGATACGCAAACAGCTCCGTGTTACCTAATGAAGTGTACTCTTCCCTCTCTGTCTCACTCTCGCCGTCGATCTCTTGGGTTGGAATGGTATACGAGCGTATACACGGAGAAGACGCGCGTGTATGCGTAACACATACGTGCGCACGCCAAATATCAGCTACGTTCGATCTGAGAATTTGGTATCCGTTTCCGGTAATGAAGTTCCGAGCAGCGCAGTTAAGCATACGTCAGATTAGCGCACGCTTCGTCGACCGACGTTTTTCTCCGCATATTATATTTATACATACCGCGTCTGTGTGGTATACGAAGCACATGCTTTAACAAACTAGGAAGACTGCTGAATAGGTTTTTATCTCCGCAGTTACGGATACAGCAGCTCGCGCGGAACACGCGTTCGCAGGCGGTATTGTGGAAATGTGGATTTACGTTGTAGGGATCTGCGGTTTTGCGAAGTGTGAAGGAAGGAATAAAATGTGCGGGATGTGTGTGCATGGAAGAAGCGGGGTAGGTGTATTATTTTTGTACGTTTATATTTGGTTAAGCGAGTGCGACCTGTGTGTATGAGCCATCTCTTTTTCTGCCAAAAGAGGAGTTTTGTACATGGCATTACAGCCGCGTCTTCTTTCTATACGTACTGAGACTTGAATGCAACGAAGATATTTTGAACGTTGCAAAGAGGTTGCCATGAAAAATACGTAAAATAAGTATATAACTTTAATGAAGTCTTAACATTTACTGAGCCAAAATTCAGATAGTCCTTCTAATCGTCCTCATAATGTATGGATATACATATATAATAAATGGAAGTTGCTATACTTATACTTCGATGAACTTCAGAACGCGTCAAATATAGAAAAACTTTTTTTTAAAAAAGAAATTTTGCTAAAAAACACATCTTCAAGAAAAAAAAACAACTTTTCCTATGAGATACGGATGATTTGCGAAGCTCATTGGAAAGAAAGTTTCGTTACTTCCATTAACAATTACATAACTATACATTACGACTGATAATTATGTTACTTACTTGTTATCTTAACTTGACGTATCATATTGTATCATATTAAATCATTTTAACATTAAAATATTCGATGGAATCACTTTGACGCGTTAGTGCAATGATAAGTTATATTAATATAGTTACTGACAAAATCGCAATCACTGAATCAATTGATAATTCATCACAGCAATTATGTATGATTCATTCAATCGAACAAAATTTATCCAGGCAAAGTCATATTAACTCAACCACTTTTTTACCAGTGTACAACGCTGGAGAGACGAACTGTTCGCAATTTCTCCATCTGTTTAAATCGCAACGGCGTGCAAACAACGCTAAGACTGCAATTTAATAATAAAGTAATACGTTTTATATGGTTTCTAATAAGCACATCAGTTATATAAACGGGACGAATGTTCTATGTGTGAAACGCGAGACGGAATCAGCACGAACCACTTAAGAATTAAGCCGCACTAGGAAGATAATAATTCTCCGCTCCCGTTTGCATATACTACGCCGAAAATCATGACAATAGCATTTTACGCGCAATAGCGCTTTATATTTCATCCCGCTATTTGCGCTGCACTCTTGGTTAGTTATGCACGAGAAAGTTATTTGATAAAGATGTTATTATAATAATATTAATTAAGACTATCTGTGTCACATACGTCAAATAAACGTTAAACAAATTGGGAGTAGTCTCTAAATTTCTTGGAATAGAATCTCGCTCAAGACAAATGAAAATCCACTCGAAGCTTTAAGGAAAACACAGCCACTCGTAATTACAAGAGTGAACTCAAACTCAGAATGAATTCATAATCTATACGAGTGAATATTTCAAACGATTAGAACAAACCTGTTCCTGTGATGACCTACTACCTCAGGTTCACTCGTCAATCTCGAATGAAAATATTCACTTGACATTTCAGAGTGGAAGAATTCACTCCATATGAGTGGAAAATCACTCAAATTTCACTGACTCGGATATCACTCCGCTTTTCGAGTGGAATTTCGTTCGAGGAGAAATTCGGAGAGCGAATCCCTTGAAGCGAGTCAGTAAAAGGAATATTTCACCAGTAATCGCTAAGCATTCATTGATTTTCAATAGAAACATACTGCTCCGTGTTGTATCTCACTGATTTTTACCAGTGGAAAAGAGTAGAAGTAAGAAAATCTGTAATACACGAATTTGTTATTTGCTGTACCAAATCCAAGTTTCTACGTTTATGATGATGGAATTAACGATTTCCATGCTCTCCTAAAGTGAATCAATAAAATTTTCTGAATTTTTAATTTCACTAGCTGAAATAGAATTTCAATACAAAAGTGATTTGTAATACACAAATTTGCTATATACCAAATCCAACTTTCTATGTTTATGACGATCGAATTAACGTCTTCCATACGTACGTTTTACGTACAATAACACTGTTGTGTTTACAAAATACGTCTGCGTTTACAAAAATAGTAAGAATAATCGTTATTGTTAACTAATCATTCCAGCGAGATTTTACTAACTGCAGTGTTACACTTATAACTGAAGCACCAGTTATAAATATAGCATTACAGTCAAGAATACATTGATTATACGTTAATATGTACTTTAGCAAGTACATTAAACGACTTCGATTACTCTTAGCGTTGGCTAAGTAACTTCCGGTCTGTCGACCGGTCATGAGCAACAGCAAAATGCAGCGTATCACACTCATGACTGATTATAACGTAGAAACTCGCGTGCGGAGTATGCATGCTGTATGTAACTTGCCTACTTGATTCTAGCAATCGTATCCGGTAATTAACTCTAGCATCGTACAGCTCAAAGCGCTGTGTCCCACGGACCGTGTATTGCGAACCATTTCCTCGCGAAATAGCGTATTATTCCATGGTACCCCAAACGTTGGATTTTTTGTCAAATTAATTTCCGTAACCATCGTCTGGGCAATTGCCAGATGGCACGCCTCGCAATCTCTCTCTCCCTCTTTCTCTCTCTCTCTCTTTCTCTCCCTCTTGCGTTGCCGAGCGCGCTATTGGCGACAATGATCCGATCGTAAGCGGAACGAGACCAATTTGTTGATAAATTATCAGGCATTTATAGTACCATGATATGCCTGCGCCTAGATCCGCAATTATTCCGCTGCTTGAGCAAACGTGTGCATTACTTCCGCGACATAATGCACATGTTTTATATTATACGTTATATTATGCTCGCATTTACACAATTCAGTATATATATCCACTTGAAATATAAATGAGAAATAAATTTTCCAGATTGTGGTTGAATATTTCATGTTACATTGATTTCACACTAAAATTATTCAAATAATTTCAATATAATTTATATAGTACGGTAAATATTTCGTGCCAAGCCTGCAAGTAGAGAAATATCAAATTGTATGTTTTTTATAATTTTACATATCCAATAATATATCCGAAAATATGCACTGACATCCGCATCCAGCTCTTACTTTCCTTATTTTTTTCATTTAAGTTATGTACTTCAAGAGCCTGTTTATATATAGTATACTTTTCCCTGAGTTTCATTAAGGTCGGAATGATATTACAGCAAAAAAATAGAAAAAAACTGATCTGGAAGCTGCCGAGTATATTTTCGAGCGTCTCGACATTTCGTGTTAATATTCTTCTTATCACGAATGAATAAACTTAAGTGATATGTTATTAGTTAAAATGAAGTTCCCTGCAAACATATACATTGTTTCGAGTAATAAAAGCAATTTTTATTCACAAAATGACTGAAATAGCAGATACTTGCAATAGCAGAGTCTGCAATAGCAGAGTCTGTTTCCTAGAGTTGCTAGCTGGCAACAGTTTTATCTCCAGACAACTAATTCTCTTATTGGATATCGGACGTCGTACGTCAGATGTCGACGCAGTGTGAATCCCACATTACCCTAGGTTGCTAGGCAACTTGTCTCTGTATCAGGGCAAAGGCAAGAGATCACATTGCAGTATATTCGTATTTCAGTTGTTACAGGAAAAATATACGGTTTACAGAACCGTCGACGGCTTAAAAATATAGAGAAAGGTTGTTTCTATCTATCGTGCACAGTCAATTACAGCCGTTGGTTGTTTGCAAAGTTGCAACTACGAAATTTTGAAACATGTGACACCTTGTCTCGCTGTCCTCTGTCTGTATCCAACGAACAAATCGCGAAATTCCTCAGACGTGGTAGCTCGTGCCTCAAAATCGTACAATCGATTTGTATCGCGATACGTGAAAATTCTACGTGTCCCGCTGCAACGTGTGAGGGAAAATAAAACATCTCGTCCTTTAATCCGATAGCGTCGAATCTGCCGGAGTACTCCTCCCGTACCACTGAAATTGTATTCCAGAGCGTTGCTCTGCTCAAGCCTCGAATTCTGTCCTGTGTCTTCGCACGCGCTCCCGTGTACGGAATTACGCTGCGATCGCTCGCGTTGATTAAAGAACCGACGATGCTGAGCACGAATTTAAGCTACGGCTCGGTATCAATTACCCAGGTCAATCGCCGGCAAATGACACGTTTAGTCGACCGGAAGCCGCGGTAGTGGAGAACGAGGATCGCTCGGTACAATTTCGCTAGTTTCGCAACAGTGATGTCCATCGTTGGGAGAAGCCGAGCTAAGTATAACAAGATTTAGCTAATGTTACTTCGACCAAATGCTGTCCTAATTTTTGCACGCGCGATCTAACTCTGAATTCAATTATAACGTAGAAGGTTCTCGCGCGTAAGAACGGTATTCCATGTTTTCAGTGGATCGGCCTTTCATTTCCATCTCGCAAAAACCTCATTCGCATCTTAATTAGCAAGCTATTTAACGTTGAATATGATCGAAAAGTCGTGGCGAGAAGAGGCGTCAGATGGATACTTCCTACAGTGGAGAAATTGAGTGCGCGTTCATTCGAAAATATCGATCATATCGATTTGCAGTGAATATCTCATACTATTGAAACAATGGAACATTGAGTACAAGTGAGAAGCGTTTGTATACATCTAATGAAGTTGTTTACGTTCCATTATCACCGTTGCTTACATTTCGTCTCTCAAAGACACTTGTAAACTGCGAAAGCGAGGGACTGTCAAAGTCTCTCAAGTCATGGCTTGAAATGAAAACTAACTTAACGACACTTCCCCTGCTCTATCCTTCTAGAATTTTTTAGAATCCGTCAATTTTCGCACGAACGCGTTTGAAAGCAACGACGCGTCAAAAAATTAGAATATTTTTTTTCATGCTAACAATATCAATTATGCTATGGCAACTCGTAAAGCCGCAAAATATATGCAAAAGTAATCAATTGAAAAGCTGTATTCTTGATGTCCAATATTCATTCATATTACACGATCTCATTATGCACCGGATATCGATTTGTATTATACATGTGCATAATTTGTTCTCAAATGCCGCGCGTCTTGCTACACGTTTTTTAGAATCAACCAACATCATACAGGGGGTCGGTAAATCTACATATTAATAGTTTATAAGTGCGTTAACGCGACGTCGCGCGAGCAAGATTGTACACTTCCTGTACGAAATTAGAAGCTACAACTTTTAATTGGAAACTTTAAAGGTACGTGATATAAAGTAAATATATAAAAAAACTCCGATTACGTTGTAGTATTTAAGTGACTTTATTGTACTCTTTTCAATTTTTCAATTTCCTTTTTAATTATTTTAATTATGCAATTATGGAAAAGTTGCATTTTTCTCAAAAGTTTTTTAATATCGTCCATTTAAAGCGAAAACGTTACATAAGAAGAAATAATAAAACATGTAAAAGAAAAATTACAGGTAGATTGTAATTTGTGAAAACGCATTATAATGGATGAATTTAGTAAAAAATACATTTTCGTATGGTCATTTCGTAGCGGTTCATTTTCAAATTTTTCAAATAGGTTGGTTTTCGCTAGAAAGGACAAAAAATATATATGTATGTATATATGTATGTATACTTAACAAGGTGCCATCGTTGCTAACAATAGTAATACTTCACGTGTGCTATCGTGGAATATTCAAATTTATGCCACATCACATAATTCATAAGTACTTCCCTCGCCGAAAGTCCTGCGTTATACCGAGCAGGGTGCGGCATAACGACTCAACCGTGTAACAATTGCCCTTTTCTTCGCTTCCTCGTTTTCTAGAAACTTGACTAATGAGCCCGATCTTCACTTCCCGTGAGACGATCTGAAACGAATTCTTTTTTCTTCTTTCTCTTTTTACATTAAACACGCCGTTTTTAAGTCATGAAGAATAATTTCTGTCGAATAATACATTTTACGCGAAATTTGTAATAATTTATAGCAGCTTGTGTATTCAGCATCACTCGCGCTAATTTGGATGGTACATTCACGATACAGTTACTAACAACTATTTATCAGCGATACTACAATAATTTATATATGTTGTTACATGTCATTGTATATTAATACAATATATTGCGTAACTAATATATGATATTATATAAATTTTTTATTCAATTTGTACATTTCCAGCGTATACATATCGCGAGTTCGAATTTTATATTTCGTTCTAATGACACGCAACGCGAACTAGGCACTTTAGCTCTTATCAGCTCGAAACATTGGAATAGTCTGGTTATTTAAGACGTTATAAAAGTTAATGAAAACTCAACACGACGTACATTTTTTTAGAGTGAGAATAGCGGCCGGCTGATCTCCAGGAACATTTAAGATAAACCTGCTTTCCAACGGAAGTTCTCTTAAAATGAGCCTGCAGAGGTGTTAATGCGGGAAAAATATGTAATTAGCGTCGCGAGCACATGGCGGAGCGCAGTAAGTGTAGATTTTAAAAATGCATACGAGAGAAATGTTTTGGGATCTTGGCATAAAAGATGCTTTTGATAAAAAATTCCCACGCGCGGTGCCCGATTATCGAGCCTTCCTCGTACCGTTGACCTCAACGCGAAATGCTTCATGCTCTAGGTTTTCAGAGAGCGAAAAATGTTAGTGGCATGAGAAAAAAAATAAAAAATGAAAATGCCTTTCCGTAGCGAATCACGCGCAAAAAGCCGGAAAGTTCGGTGCGCGTTTGATTCCAACTCGTTTCTCGCAAATTAAGGATCGCTATGCCCTGCCTTTTTATTAATGTACTTAAATCGTCGTAATTTCGTGGGAATCCAACAATGGGGAATAGGTAATTTAATCGGCGGGAAAGCTCGGCTCGGGGGACAAAAATTAAACGAGACGTCGCAGTCGACATTGCAAAAAAAGATAGGAAGGGAGGGAGAAAGAGAGAGTGGGAGAGACCGAAAGGGTAAATGAGGTAGAGAAAGAAACTCTGTAATCGCAAAACTTTTTAAGCCTCCGCTGCCGAGATT
Source organism: Odontomachus brunneus (assembly GCF_010583005.1). Classification (NCBI taxonomy): domain Eukaryota; kingdom Metazoa; phylum Arthropoda; class Insecta; order Hymenoptera; family Formicidae; genus Odontomachus; species Odontomachus brunneus. Next base: position 2,212,711 of record NW_022639458.1, read on the forward strand.
TTTTATGTTCGGCGGGAGGAACTTTTCCATGACCTAATAATCGAGAAAAAAAATAGAAGTCGTGTTTTCAAGATCGCATGATACTTTTCCTTTGTTTTTTCTTGCAAATTTTCCGTACTTTGTTAATGGAACATAAAGTAAAACTTTTCAGCGATAGTGAGCACAACTTGGTGCCGAATATTTGGCGCGCGCAGCAATAAAGTAATATAAATATTAAAATATTAGACGAAGGAAGTTTAATTAGGAGTGCCAAACAAGCGGAATCAACGTAAATTGAGAGCGGGACGTAACGAGCAGATAATTTAATGTGTAAGAGCGTGTATGTTAAATTATTTAAAGCGAGAGAAATTTAAAGAGGATGAAAAGGAGCGAGACACACAGCGAAGATACACGGCGCTACATGCGCAAATTTTCCGGTGCTTTAATAAAACATCACAGTGAGACGACAAAAGTGAATCTCATATGAAACAAAAATGAACGTATAACAAATACGAAATATACGAGATAAAATGGGCAGGCATGTGTTATAAAATGCCTCCATAAATATGCAGAATAACTCGAATAATAAATTGAACACATAAGGGAACAAAATATATTAAATCACGCGACGCACGTACATTGATAAACGACAGTGGATTAAAAAAGATCACGTTCGCGAGTGGTTTGAAACGTACGCACGAGTGCAGTCATTAATTTGTACATGGTATTACACGCTTAATTCAGTCAAGAACATAATGCAATGCATAAACGTCATTAGCCGGCGACAAGATAAATTCGCATTACTTTGTGCGAGCATTTCGAGCAATTAACCGTCGCGCGCATTAATAATTTCCGCGATTGCATTGCTCCGCGGCTATTATCTAGGAGCCAATTGTGGGCATATTTGAGACTCTAACGGCGAACGTCCTGCCGACGATGTGAAAGCATCCGGAGTTTAACGAATACTTATCGCTGTTAGCGATAAATTGCGTTCGCGTTGAGCGCGCTTCTACGCAGGGTCGGCGGTATCGAAGGACCGTGAGCGACTTTCGGTATTCACGGAGGCAAAAAGCGTTAAAAAACGCCCTGAGGGCGAAACCGAGGGGATAACCGGGAAGAAATATGAGAGATATTGAAATGTTATTGTACAGCTGAGACGAACGGGTGAGAGATCTTCTCCCCTCCTTCCTTCCCGTCCTCCTTTCGCGTGGAACTTCCGGTAACGCAAAAAAATATTGCTGTGGGCTGTAACTCGCTTACACGTCGCTTAACTCCCCCGCTTTCCCTGGCTCCATTATACCGCCTGAAAGCTTTATAGAAAATAACACTATATACACATTGTCCGCTGCGCTTCTTTTATTTTCCATTATAGAACTCGATACGCTCTTCTTTTGTTTACGGCAATCACCGTCGGGATCGCGCATAAAGATTAAATTTGCAAGTGCTACCCGAGCGAAATACTCGTGTACTATATGTCACTTTTCGCATCGCGGAAGGGTCATTTTTTCACTCTCGTGTTTCTGCGATCAAATTTTTCGAAAATTGCAACGCCGAACGGGGACCGAGGCTGACGCGTCCTCGATGTGTTGTCGACATGAAAACCGAAAATGCGATCGCACAAAATTAAATTGTTTGGCATCAAACTTTACGTGGCAATTTTTCAGGACCACTTTGGCGAAAAAAATTGCTAATGTAAGAGTTTCTCATGTTTTGTAATATAAAAGGAAGGAGAGAGAAAGGGAGAATAGAAGGAAAGAACAGGGTAAATCGAATCTAGTTGGTCCAAAGGTAATGTTAACCATGTATTTTTTATATAATTACTGTAAGAAGAATAATGTGGAAATGAAATCGCAGAATGTGTCTTTCAGAACGTAGATATTTCTCCCAGAGCTTCATTAAAATCGAGATGATATTACAGTTAAAAAGCAGAAAAAGCTTAGGAGCTGCGAATACGTTTTCAAGAATCTCGACATTCCGTTTTAATATCCTTCATCGTGAGTGAATAAACTTAAATGACGTGTTATTAGTTAGAATAAAGTTTCCTGCAAATGTGTTCATGAAAAACTATTTCGGGTAACAAAAGCAATTTTGATTCATAAAATGAAGTCGAGCATATAGATGAATGAGGTAAAGTTGGCGAATATTTTTAAAAGTCGACACGAGACGGTGGAAGGACTATAGAGGGACCTCTCGCAAAAACCCCGAATTAAGCCCAATGTTCACAGAGTGTGATTTGAAATTGTTTTTCTTACGAGAAGTCATGTATGCCGCTAAGTTCGTTCTATGGAGAGAAATTAGACTCTCGGCGTATTCCGTTGCAAGTTTGACGCTTAGTTTCTCCAGACAGATTCGGTATTATTTTTCAGGCGTGTTGGCAGAATCTCAGTTTGAACTGTCCAAGTGTAATTATAACTGGTTGACGTCAACTGATATTCGGTCTATCTGATTAAACGAACTATATTGGGATTCTAACAATACGCTTGGAAAATAACACCGAATTTGTCTCGAAATCTAACTGTCAAGCTCGCAATGAAGCACGCCGAGAGTCATATTTCTCTCTACAGAACGAACTTAGCGGCATGCATGGCTTCTCACAAAAAAAAAACAACTTTAAATCACGCTCCGTGGGCTTTGGGTTTTAGAAGGTCAGATTATGTTATGTATTTTATCTAATATCCAATAATACAACAAACTGATACCCAATAGTAGAGTTTGTTTCCTACAGTTTCTAACTAGCGACATTTTTGTTTCCAGAAAACTAATTCTTCTATTGGATATCGGAAGTCGTATGTTGAATGTCGACGTAATGTGAATGGCCCAGATCCTAGGTTGCTAGACAACTTGACCTGATATCAGAGAAAGATAGCCACATTACAGTTCGTATTTCGGTTATAACAAAATAAAATATACGGTTATCATAGGATCATAGGATCATGGCAAAAAATTATAAAAGAAAGTTGTCTACGTCATGTTTGTACAATAAATTACAGTAATAATTTGCCTGAAAGCTGTAACTTCGAAATTCTGAAAAATATAGTAACTTGTCCCAGCTTTCTTAATCCTAAGCTTCTGATCTAAAATTTAGATCTAAAATTTATATCTAAAAATGATTTTGAATTGTTTTATTTAATAAGATAATCATTTAGCAATTGTAAAGACTTTTATGAAATCGTTAATAATATATATATTGCTAATAATATATCATGAATCAGTAGAATCTTCATTAGAAATTAATGTGGCCAATTGGCGTGAAGATACATACGACAAAGATTTATCGGAACGCGACCATACAACGTACTTACAAGTCTTTACTTTTTCCTCGAGCGGCGTATGAAATTTCGATCAGGATTCTCGCGAAAGAACGACTACGGAAAAATGTGGTCTTGATGCGTCGTCCATCATTATCGACAATATCATTGATCATCGTAGGGCGCCGGAGAAACTGAAGGAAGCAATCAGTGAGGACATTCGATCCATCTCACCGACGGACCGCGCGCTGTTTCTATGTTGTCTATGTCAATGACAAGCACAGAAAATGCTGTTAACAGTAATGAAATCCTTCGCTAAGCTAAACAATAAAACCATTAAAGTCGCTGGTCCCGATCGCACCCGCGAACCCACCCGAGTATTTGCTGCTTGTTGGAAATAGTAATGCGAGCGGACTAACCAAACACGGTGAATTAGAAATACATACATATTTAGTCGCGGCATAAAACGTCACGCTTTTAAGGCGTCATTAAAGTTTCAACACGAGTCAACCCTGATAACGAAGGTAGGTGTTAAAACGCACCTATTAAAGGGTGATGCGGGACGGCTGCAACGAAAGTGTGGGAGATTGGAAAAAAGTGATACATCGATGATGCACCTCATTTCGTAGCAGTAACTCGCGCATACGCTAGCGACGATTGCGTTTCGCGATTTTATAGTTGATTGCAAATCGGTTTCCACATTTTTTACCGAATGACGTCACAAATTGTCAGAATTGAAAGCCACTGCTGATATGTATGCACAGTAATCAGTTATAGATATACAAAAATTACTTCTCGAAATAACGTTAATTTCAATTAAATAAATTCCTTCTTCCAAGTTTCATAAATGTCGCACTCCTGTCACTTCGGCTCCTATAACGATTGATTACCGCGCATATACGTCAACAGTGGCTTTCAATTCTGACAACTTGAAGCGTTGCAATTTCATTCGATAAAAAGTAAGCAAACCGTCTTATAACCGACTGTACTTCTCGAGTAATGTGAGATAATAATAAATTCAGATTGAAAGTTTAGTTGAGCAGAACACGGCTGTGGTAAAATATAATATATATAAGTTTCGTACAGAGAGAGAGAGAGAGAGAGAGAGAGAGAGAGAGAGAGAACGCAACGATATTTAATTCAGTTTTAATTTTAATTGTAACACCGACACACAGAGGAAGTAATCGATATCCGTCCTTGTAAGCGGTTATATTATGGAGAGATTTGCAAATTCGCAAATAAATCTGAAATAAAAATTTTTTAAAAATTTGTTTGTGAGACCAACTGCGTGTCGGCCAGACCAGGTCTTTATAGCATGCTATTGAAGTTTAACCACGTCACGTTAATAATCGTTGAGTGATGGACGAACGAATCGCCGCGGAGTTTAACGATAAAAGGTACATTCCATAAATCGTCCGGCGATGACGGGACAATATCTACTTACCAGCGAGGAAAGTAAGGAATAAGAGCAATGTAGCATGCACAGTTTTATTGTAAATAATGAGCTCGCTTTTCTTCTTGAAAGATTCGCTCAAGTTGACTGAAAAATGAGAAGCAGCAATCACGGTCATTTTATCAATTTGCGATAGCTTAGATATTCGACTAGTAACGTTCCGAAATATTTTCGCAAGATTAGGCATTACTCGTATATCTATGTTCGCATTTATTGTCATAATTAATATTTGGCCATCTCCCAACGAGGTCACAGAGACTATCGATTGCGAGCCTTTGTGGCATAAGTACGTGAACACGCATTCACACGTAGAACTGTGGAATCCAAGAAACTGGATTCCTGGCTCTGCGACGTATCCGGATTCCGGAGTTCGAGATCCGCGGAGCCCGGATCTCGAGCTTGGGTTCATAATCATCATTCAAATATCCGGAATAATTACGGGCATTCGGTTAAAAAGTAAATCCCTAATAGGAGCCGGCTGTATGCGAGTATTTAAAAAAGTTAGCGACCCTATTGCATAATTTCTCGTATAATCGCGAATAATTATTCGATAAAAAAGACCAAAAACATTTAACGCTTCGCGCTTGAAATTGGAAAAAAAACACATAGAGAAATATCTCGTAGAGTTTATTACGTGTGCGAGTTTGCGTAAGAGATTGCAGCTCCTCCTGCATTGAACGTAGAAAATATCGTGCCACCAAAGGCGATAAAATGTACAAACCGATGGGGACCACGAAAAGCGCACGTTGCATCAGTGCTTCCCATTTCTATCGGTACGAACATGCCTCACCAAGCTGCTTGTCCGATTTCACTTGAATTTCTAACCCCTAAATTCAGATTGTAATATAAGCAACTCTTTTCTCTTTTTTTTATATATTTATAAGCATAAATCTTTTGACTCTTATTGCAGCCAGTAAATATTCCGTATTAACGGAATGATGAACGAATCCGTCGCATCCACAGAGTCAGGAATAATAAACTGAGTCCGTTGGATTTGAGAGTCTTCACTTACAATCAGTTACTTCGCTTTACACAAAGCAGTGACTTCTGAGCGTCTTGTGCGAAGAAGAGGAAAACAATGAAACATGCGTGCACTATTTCCTATTATTTTTCCGTAGAAGCATTGTCGGGATATTTCTTCAAGCAAGACCTTATTAAATTAAACGACTTCCACACACTTCTTCACGAGTTCTGCAGGCCAGTCAATTACAAGGGTTGAGAGTCGCTGTGAAGCGCGATTGTACGAGCGGCCAACCAAAACGTATCCGATAGCGAAAACATAGAAAAAAAAAGAAAAGAAAAAACCAAAGAGGAGCAGGAAATGTTGAGATCTGGTCGCGCGCGCGATCCTCTGGGAAAATAACTTCGACAAACAGGCAGTAACGTTTCCAACAGTGCATTGTGCTGTTCCTTCTCAGGAAGAGATTATGCCTTAGAAGCCGGCATTGTACGCTTTTAATCTACTGTTTAGGAAAAGGGAGGGGCGGGGCAGGGGAGAGCGGGCAGACGTATCCACGGAGCAGTTTGACAGAGTCGTGCCGATTAAAATTGGAGTCCGTTCAAACAATCAGTCCCTTTTATGATGTAACAACCGCGCGCCGTTGTCCAATGCAGAGGGGAGGGAGTTGCGCTCTTTTATAGCTGGCTTCTCCCTTTCATCTTTTACCACCACCTGCGCAAATATTAAACTATTTGACCTCCTTATACCCCATCTCATCCCTAACTCCCGACTCCACCATCGCCTTCACCGTCACTCTTATAACCCATCCACCCCCCTCGCTTCCCCCGATGATGTTTACTGTTGCATATTATCGTTCCAGCGAACAATCAGCACGACGTAACGCGACTAAGTGTAATTAAAATAATCATTTACGAATCATAACCGCATACTGCGCTCAATACAATTTCAGCGAAATTACTGGGGTAAATGAAGTTGCCGATAACGGCGATTTATCGGCCGGTAATCGCCGCAATTATTGGCATTTAATTACCCGTATGCCGTTCCTCTTCCGCCCGGTCACCGTCGCCGTTTCTCATCCGTCGGCCGACAACTTTCTTCACCAGCCTCTGAAAAGAACACGGCGGGACCTTTTCAACGGACTCGGGCGCGGAGTAGATAACGAAGCAATAAGAAAGTTCCGACGAATTAGCATTATCTAGCGCCGCGGTACGGGATTAATGAGTTCCCCTCGTTCGACCCTGCTTCCTCTTACTCATTCCTCCACCTGCCTCAACCTTTTGCGCTTTGAGCAGTTTTTTCGGCGACTAGCGAGCTGGCCGGTTATGGCACGTAATCTTATAAAATACGGTGTGACCGAACTCTGCTCCTTTCTTTTCTCCGTCCCTCCCTCCGTAACCTCCCTCCGTTATTCTTTCTTCCTCTTTCTCTCTCTTTCTTTTTTCTCTGCTCATGCGGCCGCATGTCGAAAAAGCGTTCCTCGAGAGACGAGAAATACTGACGACGGAAGAAACAACGAGGGCGAAATTCTTCCGCAAGATTCTTTCCTCTCTGGTGTAATTGCCCGGTCATTTACGACGTTGTCGCGGGTTGTTGTTACTTTCAATGAAGACGTGTACATGAAACATCGAAATTGTTAGTGACATGACCGATTTTACGCAAGCTCTCGGAAAGTTTCGCGTTTGTCTGTGTTATAGACAACGGCATAGGATGCAATCCATAGACGCCGCAAACACTTTGAAGCGCATAAAGAAAAGCCACTGTTGAGCTATACAAGGCTTCAAAGCATTCGTAGTGTCTAATAAATCGCACCTATAGTATACACTATAGACAACGACGATGACTGTGTGAAATTGCTGAAATTATTGCTCCTTTATTAACATAATTTATATGATGAGATATATATAACCAAATTTGTACTATGAAATCGTGTTTCGTGACTAAAATTACATCGAAAATAATTATTTGCACTCGTGTTACAAAATGGTACCGGATAGTATAATTAGGTCTTTTAATTTGTATAGAGTTATATATATAATTTCGATATATAAATAATTATATATTAATTAAACATAAATTGTTATGCCCAAAATAATTGGGATCAAGATATTTGTTTATGTTCCAAATTTATGATTTTACTCTGGCGTTTAAATGAAGTAGCTGGAATATTTTGGACATGTCATAATGTTAGTCATGTTTATTTACTTGTACATATAAATATCGACGACAAATATCGCAGGAAAAAACTGAAGTCGATAAGCATGGGAGGAGGGGGGAGGAAGAAGGGAAGGATGGCAAAAGTAGCAATTGAAACAACAGTGAAGGCGTACATGTGTAGATATATACTGGGAAGAAAGTCGCGATAGAGGATTTGATAACGGAAGCCAAAATCGAGAACATTTCTCTTACTATTTATTTTATCTGCTTGCTTTTACTGCAATACGATAAGCTGCGTTGGAAGCTCGCGCTGTTATCAAACGATCGTTCGAAGAACTTTAGGGAAGAACCGTATCCAATCCGCGATTGTTTAAAGTGCCCCTCGCTTCTGCTAGTAGCTCGGCGGGAGATTATCAAGTTAGGCTCCTTTTCTATCCGTCCTCTCGATTGATTCGCTATCATGAAATTGTCGCGTTCGCTTAAGAGAATCACTTCTCGCCGCTTTGCTTTTTCAATATTCCACGAGGCTGAGCGACCGACCCTTCCTCCGAATCGTCTACAACATTTCGCAGCTCGCAAATTACATCCCGAAATTACCTCCTTCATTAACCCCGCGCCTGATTACTCAAGATAACTCGGACGCCCTCCACACCCGGAAATTTATAACTCAGGTTAAAATCCACTCTTGCAGCTTTTACGCCAAGTGAATTTTATACGGAAATATTAGCAAGTTAATTATCCGTAACAAATTGTTTATCGTTCGCTAGTTACAAGATTTGCGTAATTTTATATTCAGTTTGATAAGTTTTACGTATACAGGGTGTTTACGAATTCCACCAACAAACTGATAGGATGTATTCGTGGTCAATAGAGGATAAATTTTTCATTATGATTATTTGGTCAGATCTGCCTCGCTACAGAGTTATCGAGCGTGAAGGTCAGTGAAAGTGAGATAAGATTATTATCAGCTTCGCAAAAACAAGTCTGAAGCCATTATTATTGTTCTTCTTTTGTTTACATCACGCTATGCTCCTTGTCAAACAAGTGACACGCAAGCTCTTGACGCTTATTTGGTTCTCAATATCTTTCTGAATTCTTCCGCTTCTAGATACGCCGCTCAATGGATATAAATTGTGCATTGAAGTTAATGGACGAAATTTCGAACACCACTAACAATACTCAATAAAATTGTTTTGCACTCTCTGTACCAATCTTTTTTACCATAACGTTTCATGATTGCACTGACTTTCACGCCCGATATCTCCGTAGCGAGGCAGATCTAACCAAATAAACATAATGAAAAATTGATCCTCTATTGACCACGAATACATCCTATCAGTTTGTCGGTGGAATCCGTAAACATCCTTTATATCACGTGCCGAATTGTCGAACACTCTCTACATAATTAAAAAATGTATATGCATACACATGTAAATTTTCGACATACGCACGAATGTTAAAATTCCTGATATTTCGACGCGGAATTCTTGACTGATGACGTCAAAAGCGAGAAAACGCATGCCCAAAATTCTTGCGTGCCATTTTCAAATAAAAAGAGATTGTGTGAAAGAATACTTGAGATCAAGTGTTGCGTATGTACTTGCAAAATGCTTCGAAAAGTACCCTTTTCACTTGATAGTCGGTAAATAACTGTAAAATTAACATGACAAAGTCATGAAGGTGAAAGTTAAAAAAGAAAGTTGCATGTAACGTTAATTTTACGACTATTTCTTGACTACCAAGAAAAAGGACAATTGAAAGAGAAAAAATCTAATCATTCTCATCACTCAAATATCTTCTTTTTTTTTTTAATAGAACGCAAGAATTTTCAGCGTGTCATTCCTCACTTCTGACGTCACAATCTAACATAACCAGAACAAGTATCCAGTAACCTTAGTGCAAGATAAAAATTAGCTTCTCGCGGTTGAGTTCATTTCAATAACGTTACGAGGACGTATCTTTTAGATTTATCAGATGTTAAGAAAATATATACTCGGAAGCAACATACTAAATCTGACCTCTACCGAAGTACATTGGACACTTCGTGAATAGAAATCAGATTCTCTCTCACGATAAATATTAGCATATCTCAGCCCATTATGTCGACCAAACTTCGTGAATATACTGTCCGACTGTGCATGTAATGACTGTAGCCATTGCTGCATCCTAATGTAGATATAGTCGCGCTACACACTGCAGGACGTGTACATAGGATAAGCTGAGAGTCATGGCACTGCCAAGGAGGAAACAGTTTACTGCAAGAATCGAATGAGAAATGTATAAACGGAGTTTTACTGACAAAGGCTTGACTTTCGCATTGAAAATATCGTGAAAAATTTATCAGGTAGATAGCTGCTCCGACGTCGATGCAAACTCAGTCAATTTAGCAATACCGCGTTAAAACAATACTCGACTCGTAAAACTTCATTTTCGTATTTCAAAGCATTTCCTTCTCCATTGTACTATAAGCTACGGCCTGTTCTACCACGAGTTTGCTGCATATTGCACCGTGGCTCACTAGACGTATTAGCTTTCTGTATATCACTATGAACATGCGAATCCGACGCTGTTTAATCTCACTTAAGAAAAAGCCGGCTAAGTATACAGAGAGAATGCAATTAGAAGGGAGGCTAACTACGGATATATACCACTCAGAGAAATGCTATATGCTTTATGTACGCAAAGACGGAATAATCCGCGTGTATAGCCGCGCACAGCAAACACGACATCGTTGTGCAGCGGGCAGAAGAAAGTGAGGGGAAAATAAAGGCGACGTCAATTTCGCCCTGATTCGCCGGAATTATTAACGCGTTGAAATATAGGATGCCGCGCGCGCCCTAAGGATCAGCTCAAATCCACGGGGGTAATTATTAACGACCTAACGCGGTGTGACGACGTGACTCGGCGACGTAGAAAAATTTACGTAACCCTCGGGAGAACTTACGTGCAACTTTTATGGAAGAGAAAAATAATTCGTCAGTGGAGTGTGTGCAATACCATGTCACGAGTTCGCGACGGTCATATTTCCAGGAGGAAATGCGGAACGCGCGCGCGTTGCGGCCAAAGATTTTCCGTGAGTTGAAAATGTGCTTAATACGGAAAACAAACCGTTTTCGCCGCTCCCATTGAAACGCCCAACTAGAATATTGTTTAAAATAACGTTTTAATTAACATTCATAAATACGTGAATGATTGAGTATGTTACATTACTTAACATAGAATACACGAGCTCACAATGCGCAAATGGTAGTATCGCATGGAATTCGTTTGCAATTCATGCAAATATATAGAAATTTAATTGTGCATAAAATATTCTCTTTGTGGAGAAGCAAAAGTGTAACATTATACGCACAATTCGATTAGCATTGATAAGCAGTGATTCGGCTAATTTAATTACAAACAAAATCATCAATTATTGATTGTCAAATTCTAACGGTCAAATATTAATTTCCTCGAGTTTTCGCTAAAGTGATCGTATATAAAAGCACAAAATATCCTATATAATGCGGAATTCTTTACAGAGAAACATGTAATGGTATAATGAAAAGAAAAAGAGAAAATGAAATAAGAGGAAATAAGAGAGAGAAGTAGGCGAATAAATATCGAAAAACGAAGTTAGTCCGAGAAACACAAACGAGCTGCTCGACAAATACGTTTGCAAGACATTCCCCATAAATTCTAATGAAAATTTAAGCGTAGAAAAGGCGGAAAATGCGGCAGCATCTTTCAGAGCTTACAAGTTCACGTGAATTAATGCGATCCAGTCCATCCTAATCTATGACGAAATCTTATTAGTTCACCTCAACGAACGGCTGAAATTCGTGTCCGTAGCGATGTTACGAAGACAGACATACGCAATTAAAAGCTCACGTGAATGATATAACAAGCGGAGAATCGGAGAGAAGCGAGCTGAATATTTTCCGCGGCGCACCCAAGTACGTCCTGAATTAACGATATCGGGCTGATTCGGATTCGCGACGGGATTCAATTAATACGCCCGAACGATCAGCTAGAACTCATCACGACGAGGAAGAGGAGCACGAGAACGCGACGCAACACATTGCGATATTGCGATTTTAAAAGTCGCGTCTCTCTTTCTCTTTTTGCGCGCTGGAACGAGTTGCCTCTTCTTTTTCTTCGCATGTAACGTTTATATTTGCATATTGTGTACAGAGTACGCATAAGACTCATCGCGCGCACTTTTCCGTGTATATGTGGACTTGTTCAACAGCTGGCTCTTTGATGCCCCCTTTGCGGAAATATATGGTCTCGTTTCCTCGACTATTGAACTTCTCAGATTGAGAATATCCAGACGTTGAATTAAAGTTGCGATGATATCAAAAAATTTCACGCGAGACTGAATAACGAATCCAAAGAAGATTCGAGTCCGTCATGCGTACTTCAATTTGCCGCGGAGAAATGACGCGAAATGTCGCTGGAAGAAATCAGATCGCCTGTTCGTGCAGATTGAGGAAAAGTCCCGTCTTAACCCAGGATTCAATTAATACACCCCAGTGATCGGCCGCAATCCGTCCCAGATACTGCTGGCACACTAACGTATCGCAAGGACGAACGCCCATGTCGGAGAGTTTACAAGGTGTGTCCAATAAAAGTTTCGGGACTTGCCGGGTGAGACATCGAAAATCTTCCCATGAAGGAATGCGCAACTATCGATTACAACCGGTATTAGGAGCTGAGAAAATTTTTATTTCCCGAACGTAACGCTTCTCGCGTTTTATGATTCGACGAAACACACCGACTGAATGATCTATTCGTTAATAATTATCTATGTTATTCAAAAATAAATAAACACGCAAAATACAGCGAACACATGTAATAATCATATGTGTGATCAATAATTAACTGTGCCCGACGATGTTTTAATCACTGTGAAAATATTTTGGAACACGTATTTCTGCTAAGAGGATTACGCATGTAATTTTATGTTTGATTATTATTGTAATTAATTGATACTGAAAATTCCATTTTTATATCGGAAAAACAGGATTAATGCGTGTTAATATTTCGTTTGTTATTTAAAATACGTTACATTTATTTATATCAGGTGAACAATTTTGTGCCCGCCGCTAATTTACGAAAATTAATTTATAGTCTGTTAAATAGCTTTCGTGACCTTTCGCCGCACTCTCGTATCAACGTGAACAATTCTTTTTATCAAAATTACGTTTATTCTCAATTATAGCTCACATTTATACGACTCAGCTCATCCATGTGGGTAAATATGAAAAATATTACTGTTCTCTTCACGTCGCTTTAATAACGCCAAATTTGATACGTCAATGTACTCTTTTTTTGGAAGAGGGGCGGAGGTTTCATTTCAGGCTCTCATCCATAAAAGGTGTCCGCAAAATCCAGGCCGTGTGTGAGCATGAAGAATGCTTTTAGACAGAGGCTCTTTTTTTACAGGATAAGCAACGTGGGGACGGTAGTCACTCGCACGATAGCACTCGATGTATCGCAACGCGGAAATTAAACAACGCTAAAGCGAAATTAAACAAACTATTTCGTGTTTTCCTGGAGATTGATTTAACAGAAAGGCGACAAATATTGTTTGACAATTGGTCAAATGTAATTCGGACTCGGCGAAAATTGATTTCGAAACAATTGATTGGCATTCGTGCCAATATCAATCTGCGCTCGTTGTCCTCCCCGGCACTCCGTTTCATTTATTCTGTCCCAGAACTCGTTGGACACGCCTGGTACTTTTGCGGAATAATTCACGCGCGACGCACATGCTAAGGGACTAATTAATCTAGCTGGAGGTGAGCGTGTCCGCGCTCGCGGCCAAGCCTCATAAGGGCTCCGCGCAAAAAGGAAAAAAGGAAACGAGGGAGACAGGAAGAAAGAAGGAAAGAAAGAAAAGGACCAAATCCGGGATTCGCGCGAGTTAAGCGGATTTGGCCGATCGCTCGATGCCAAGGGCATGTTCAATTAGCGAGAACGTCGAGAATGGAATTGCCGTGAAAATTCCGCCGCGGGAAATCTCGGATGCCGTCGCGCGATAACGACGCCCCGCGCGCGCAAGGGTAACCCCGTCCATCAAGCGGGCGCCGAAAATAACCTCCAGCCGAAGGAAGGGAGGAAACCATCCGTCAGGATCCAAGCCTGCGATCCAAGATCGGGATCCGATCAATAAGTATAACGCGCCCATCGGCTTTACCGTGGATCCTCTACACGCGTCTCGTCTCGTCTCGGTGTGACGGACTTACGTGTCGCGGCGCGACGTCACTGGATCGGATCGCTGGATCGCGGCTCCGCGCGCCGCGTCGGACATCGCACGGTGTTGACATCGCGACGATTAATCCTGTCCGGTCTCCCCGAGAGTCTCTCTATCTGTGTATCCACGTAGCTGAGTCTTCCACCCCCGCGCACCCGTATCACTCGCCGTCCATGCCGGTTTATCGTCCGCGTCGTTTCCTCCTTGTGGTCCCCACCCGTTCCTTTAAATCCCGTCCCTTTAAATCCGATGCCCGATCGACGTCCCGTTCACGTCTCGGCTAGCGAGAGACATTGTCACTGCGTTGCTTTCATTAAAGCAAAGACGATACGTAGTCGTCGTTGTCGTCGTCGAGGGCGAGAAAAAAGTGAGAAATAGAGACGATCGTTTTCGGCACGTTGAAACGGAGATGAACCAAGAAAAAAAGAGAGAACGATGTCGCGACGACGTGCGCGACGGAAGCGTCGAAAGTTGACGCGCGATCACCGGCTGATACAGCGCGGGTTCGACGCCGATCTCGTCGGGAATTGCACTGGCCGGTTCAGCCCTTTACTCCGTCGGAGGGGTGGCGGCGTGAGAGAGAGAGTGCTGTAGGGAAGGGATAAACGAGAAGGAGGGAAAGGAGCGAGACAGGGCGCGGTGGGGACGGCGGACATGGCGTGGGAGGATGGAGAGAAGCCGTGGGTGAGTGAGGGTAGGGGGGGATAGGGGAGGATGAGGATATATACCTAGCAGCATCCACAGTGCTGAAAACCACCGTGGTACATTTCGCGGAGCTCCCACGAGGGACGAGGGAGAGAGAAAGCACTGGCGGGAGTTGAGTCAGGGGGGATACGTGAGGGGGAGAGCGAAAAGGGTAAAAAAAAAGAAAGAAAGAAAAAAGAAGAAGGGGGAACGAGATGGAGCCGGTGGCCTCTAGGAAATTAAAACAAAAAACATAGGGAAGCACATCGTGTCGCTGGAAACGGACTCGTACACACGCCAACGCGCTTGTCTTGTCTCTCTTTCTATTTCTCTCCCCCTCCCTCTCTCTCTCTCTGTCTCGTCACGCTACATCCGTCCCTCTTTCGTCGTCAGTCGCATCGGTTTCTCTTCTTCGTTGGGCGGAGCCACTTTTATTTCCCTTTATCGTTTATTACGAGTGGTACGTTGGCCGCCGACACGCTCGTCGTCGAAAAAGACGTGCAAGAAGGTGTCGACGCGTTTTTTTCCTCCTCTCATCCGCGGGCTTTTCTTTCCGACTTCCTCCGAAGATTCCGCTTTTCGCATCGCTGCCGGGAATAAGTCGAAAATTCAGGTGGGGGTGCTTGTGGGAGAACGAGGGAGAGGATGGGGCTAGGAGGCGACAGATCGATAGTGTTAGTCGATACGTCGGTTATATTACCTCGTTCAATGTCGTTGTCCTATGTATACGGTAACTCTCTTATTGTACTCTCCCTTTTTTCTATTTTATTTAGTAAATCGATATATATTCCCGACATATATACAAGTACAATCGTGCTAAAGTATTACTTAGTTTGCAATCTATTGCCGACGTGCTCAGGTATTTCCACAAAGTTTCGGTGAATGTAGCGGTGAGTAAATCGCTAAAAAATTCTTTTTACGAGGCTAAATGACCGACTCGAAGTTTTCGCGCGACAGGAAAACACATCTATATCGGAAATGAATTTCTTGCTGTCATCGTTTTTCGTCTGGTTCTTATGATCGATTAATTGCGTGTTTCGTAACAAAGCAGGAGAGAAGTTGCGAAATTTCTTCTTTCGTGTTTTATTTTTATGAGAAAATATCCCAACTTCTGCGTATATCGTCTCAATATTGTCTCAATACACTGGGGTCATTTTCACCCGATTTTTAATTTTAAGTTACCCTCAAACTTATGAAGTGGGCAATTTTTAGTTTATTCGCTAAAAAAGTTATAATTAGTGAGAATATAAAGTTTAAACACAGTTAAACCATTTCAATTGCCTGTCATATAACAAAAAATACAAAGTTGCTGTAGGGTTGCTTATAACCCCAGTACACACCAAATTAATAAATGTCAAAGAAAAATGTCAAAGTAAAATAAAGATGATTGTTCATTATATTTCAATTCTTTATATTTATAATATAGAAAAAAAGTTTTCTGTAAGCAGCTTATTTATTTTTGGATATGTTATACGTGATCAAGTATCGTCAAACTCTAATCTAAAGAGAGGATTCAGATATAACTAATATTTAATATATTTAATAATTGTAATATTTAATAATTGTAATAATTGTAATAATAATGTGTAATAATAAAAAAATTCTCATTATGCTAGATTAATATATCGCAAAACTTGAAATTATCAATGATTTTATTCGTTTCTTGGGTGAAAAAATAATGCATTTCCGTAAATCTAAATAATTATACTTTTTGACCAATTTCTTTGACAAATATGTAATTTCTTTTAAAGTTCAAGTATTGAAACAAAAGAATACTAGATTGTTGATTTCCTAAATTCGTTTTCAAAATAGTTACCAATTTTCATGTAAACTTATATTTGATCATATTTTGATCATATTTCCCTTATTATATTATATTTGCGATATCTAAGTGAATATTGTTATCATTTCTGTACATAATTCTGTTCTACAGACTTGAAAATATAATTATTATTTTTTTTTTATTAGTTTTACGGAATATTAATAATTGAGGTGAATAACGATTCCAGTATGCTAGATTAGGATATTTAAAACATATTTGTCATGTGATGGTTGATTATAACAATGGTTGATTATCACGATTTACAGGCACGTTACAAAACTGGGCTTGAAAGGTATCGTGATTTTACAAATTATTGTGAAAATCATGATTGCAACAGTTATGGTACGTACAATGGCATCTGAAAATGTAACGCGTGTATTACTACTGCGTCAAATCGCATAAACTACGTGTCAAAACATCGCGACTAAGGATGACCAATATCATTTTATTAAACACAACGCGTAACGTCACGCGCCTTTACTCCACGCATCACTATCATACAGCCGAGAGAATAAAGTGAATGTCGCCGCGTGAAAAGCTGTCGCGAAATGTCACAAATGCCACGAGGTGATAATGCACTCTGGACATACGCATTACTTCATTTGCGTCACCTCGCTGCCTCTCTTTTTCTTGCTTTATCTATATACATGTACAGGTATCAACACACTTTCTTGCCGTTATCTTGACGGTAAACTTCTCAACCGCAGGAAGTCCAAAGGGGAAAATTCGTTCGTTCGGGTGGAACTGTCTTTACTCATACGCATCGGACAATTTTTCCGTGCACTTCATATTGCGAAAGGAATTTCACGCGCGGGATAAATCGCGTTTGGGACACGAGTAAGCGAGTCCTCAAAAGATACAGGTTCTCATTGCAAATAGGTGTGCTTAGTGGACGAGGGCGATTCATCCGCTATTTCTCACGAGATTTATCCACCCATTTTATAATCCCGCTTCGAATCTTCCTCGTCGCGTAGAACTTCCAATTTTTTCTCCTTCCCTTCCTGACCTCTTCCTTTTTGGAACTCGAAACTATTTTTTCCCGCGCCACCCTTTGTGCTAGGCGGAAGTTCTCGCCAGCGCGCGGGTGCGCGCGTCCGCGATAAATCGAACTTATGAGAGGGAGCGAGAAAAGCGGAGAGAAAGCGAGAGGCTGGCACACCTTATTGCGGACGTATAAACGCTCAGAACGTGCGCGACTCTTCCGCCATTTCTCGCGAGACTTTTCTATCGTCTCTTTAATTCTTCTGCCGACTGGGGATAGAATCGAATCGGGAACGGCGCATCCCAGAAACTAACCAGGCGGATTTTATCGCGCGTCGCGCTTCAGCGAAGATTTCGTGCGTGGCATAAACCGAGCTTAATCCATTCATGCGTGTTTTCCTCGCAGTTGGTATCGTTCCACAGCTTCGCGAATAGCATACAGAAAAATGTCGCACGTATCCTTCACCCCATTCCTCCTTCGCATTAAATTCAACAATACCGTGTTTGTCTAAATACTCTGCGATGATATGAAATCCGAAATGCCAGATCAAAATCAATCAGCCGCAGGGAGTAAGTTTAATATACAACGAATGGAAAAGGAATTTTTGCTATATTCTTCCAAACTTCTCTAATATCCGTACAGCCGCGAGCTATTCCATGGAAACTATTCCAAAGAAAGGAGCTGTTCGGTATTTCCTTCAAGGACGAAGGTTTTAGCAAGCCATGAGCTGATTAATCGAGAAGTTTCATTTTTTCTCTTTCGAATTTTTCGAAAGAAATGCCGTGTTGGATTCGTATAGCCTAGAGTTCCTTTAGTCAGAGTTTGAAAACTGGTGGTCGACTTTTAATTGGCTCTTTGAGATTTACCATATGTAAAATAAAAGTAAAATGCCTGGATATTAAAAACATTAGTATCTTACTTTAGATATTCTTATTATCTTGGTTTTTAAATACAAATATTTCCGAAATTACGAAAATTACGAAAATTATGACAATTTTTTATGACGAAAATTTTCAACGAATATATGTATACAGGGTATTTATAAAAAAGGTCCAAGACCTACAAGGTAAATACTCATTATACTGAATGAAAAATGTTTAATACAAAAATAACCTGCGTTAACAAACTGGAAAATATTTATAATTCTTAAAGGCTCTCTCTCGATCTATGTTTACTAAACATTTTTTCTCAGTACAATAAGTACTATCTGCTCTGTAAGTCTTGAATCCTTTTCTTGAACATCCTATATATTCAGTATATATATTCTATATTGAACTATTCTGAAGTAACGTATGGAACACGCTACAGCTTGCTTGGCAGATTAGACGGTGTCCAAAGTGTGACTAGAAAAACGATAGTGTAGTCAAGAAAAGAGCCAGTCACAGACAGGCGAGTGTGCTGAACAATTCCCATCTCCTCCTTCTATCGGTCGATCTACCCCTCACTTTAATTCCACCGGTACGGCGGGGCGCATCCCGCTCCCCGAGATGGGAATCTTTTATTTACACACGTCATACTATCCGTTAACTTTTCATTTTTTTTTTACATTTTCTCGCACGTCTCTTCATATTCTTCTCGCGGCGGATTTCGCGCTCACGCGTGAAGATAAGGGTGGTTCGGAATACTAGCTGGCTTACACGTGGGGTGGAGGGGTGGTGTTCCCTTATTGCGGATAGGTGGGTGCTTAGTGGACGGGCGCGATTTATCCGTTCTTTCTACTGAGATTTATCCGACCTTTCTTTAACATCCCCCGTGCCCCGCTCCATCTCCTTGCAGCCCTTCCCCTCCTCTTCTGCCTATCGTTGGCGGCGCAATACGTCTGGCACGATAAGTGAGTACGCGCGCTCCGATAGTAATAAGTTCCCGCAAACTCCGACGAAAGTAGTCGATCGGCAACTCGAGCAAAACTTCCACTCGCGTGTATCTTATTAACGTTTCCGGCGGCGTGCGCTCTTTCATCTCGCAGTCCGAAAAACGCGTGATAGGCCTCCGTATCTCGCAGGGTGGAATGACGCCCTGGATTCTTTTCGCGGCCGTCCTCCCGGTGGGATGCTTTAAATTCTCGCCAAATTACCGGACCGTGTTTCACGTCACATACGAGTGGCCGACTGCTCGCTCATCCCCGGATACTCTCTGCTCCGTGGAAGGAAGCGAAGATCTTTGCCAGATCGTCCGAAAGTTTCGTAAGCGCAGCCAATCAGCTATGGAAAAATCTATATCTCACAAATCGCACGCGGAACTCGGGAATTATTAAAAATTCTTGCCGAAGATCTTCAAGTTTTCTCAAGACAACATCTTGAACGAGAGCTTACTTCTACATATTTCTGCAAGCTAAGATGAATGTGTTCTCTGTTTCTTTCTTTCTCTCTCTTTCTTTTTCTTCAAGCAATATTCCCGGGAAACTTCGCATTAAATAGCGATTCTTAATCTCTAAAAACTTTATTGACGACAGTTGATATTTTTCTGCGTATGCTTACGAAGATTACGCGAAAGATATAAGAATTGGCAGATGCCTTCACGCACGAAACCTTTTACTGTGTCTTAACGCGCGCTGGCTTCTGAACCATATATTTCTTTTTCTGTTTCCCAAACGGCTTATCCATATTCCATTTTCAGGCTAATGCAATTTGTGTATGTGCGGAAATAGAATGAAATTAATTAAAATTAAATGCGGAGAGGAAAGAGAATCCAACCTGGAGGTCGGCAGAAAGCGATAGCGCAAGGTCTCTCCGCGGTGTAATATTTTTTCCCAAGTTTGCCACAGCCAGCCGTCGGATATTCATGCGTAACCGTACACGTACACACATCCTTGGAGACGTTGTCCCTGGCGCGAATAAATTCTCCTCCCTGACCACCATCGTCAAAGCTGCTCCTTACTCTGTCGCTCTTTGACCCGTGGCCTTCGAGATAAAAGTCGATCGTAAGTGCGAAGCCGCGCAAACACTCCGCTCATCGTCCGTAGATTTATCATTTCGCTCGGCAGACCGGCGTGAATCGTGCCGGGTTTACCGAGCAGACAGCGAGTGAGAATGAAAGGGTGAGCCGCGTGAACGGAAGGGGATGCACAGTCGGTCAGGGATGGAAAGAGAGGGAGTGAGGAAGAGAGGAAGGAAAGGAGGGGGGGGGGAGAGAGCACACACCCGGAGAAGAAAAAGTCGAGCGTGACGGCCACGCGGCAGGTTATAAGACCTGTATGGATATATGCGAAGTGGAACAGGACACGACGCGGCACCTACCGACGCCCGTCACTGGAAAAAGAGAGAGAGAGAGGAAAGCCAAGATTAATGATAAGCCGTCGTCGATTCGAATTTCGTGGTAATGGGATAGCTCGGGTATTTTAAGGATAGCCCAGGAGACACGCTCCTGGATATCCGTCGTGACGCAGGCGCTTCTACCCGCCCCACCCAGTTGCAGGACTCTACACATAAACGCGACGATGCCGCCGCCACCGCCACTACCACCACCCTCGTTTCCGCCGCCGCCGCCGCCGCCGCCTCCGCCGCCGCCGCCGTCGTCGCCGTCGCCAACGTCACCGCTGCCACCACCATCGCCACCACCGCCGCCGCCGCCGCCACCGTCACCACCACCGCCGCCGCCACCACCGTCGCAGCTACCGTTGCCTAACAGCGACTGCGAGTGTACGAGGGTGCACGTGGCCATGAGCGTCGTTGTCAGGGGAGTTGAACCTCCGTCGAGAGGGTGAAAGTGCGAGAGCTTTGCGCTTCGTTTTATTATCGCCGCTCTTTTTTCACTGAGGATTGGCGAGGGTCCGCGACTTATGTGTCTTGTTTGAATTTTTTGCAATCTGGGGGAAAGCCGCGCGACGTCGTGAAACGCTGTCGAGTGAAACGAACTCCGAAATACCAAATTTCCGAAACTTCTCGGAACTGTTATGAGGTTCACGATTTTTTTTATCTGGCTGAGAGAAGTCAAAGTTAGATAAACTGGTTTAAAACTGTACCCTTCTTTAAGAGAGAAAAACAATAATGAATAAACCGAAAAGTGATGATTTCGTTGAAAGACAATTATAAAAATGAAAAGGAATTTCATATTGCGGTGAAATTATATATGTACATATATGTACAATAATATAACTGCGACTAATGTTGTTCAAAAAATATCTTATACTCCACGCAGTACTCTGCTACAGACTTTCCAAATGGAAATTTAACAGCGGGTACCATCGTCAAGCAATAGCGACGCCCTTGCACGCACTTATCGAACGCGTGTGCGTGTGTTCATCTATACAGTTCTATGTTTGCGAAAAGCACGTTGGTGAAACAGAGGTGGATTCCCGGCAAAATATCACGCAAAAACTGGAAAACCAACGGAGTGGGAGATAGGCATTTATACAAGACACTTTTTAATACTTTGCAGTGCCGTAGAACAAGTCTCCTATAAATCTACTTGTTGTAAGATTTCTAATTTTTTCGAGGCTTTCTAATTAAATAACGATGTAAAATCCGTTAGTTAGAATCAGTCAATATTAGAAAATCGGATCGATTAATTTCTATCTATTTATAAATCAAGTGAAAATGCGATTATCTTCCGTAAATTGCATTGAAACTCAATTAACTATACATTTCAATTAACTTGAATACGTTTCTTTAATTGCTCGCAGTATATAGGATGTTTATCGTAACAGTATTCACGTTTTTTTCACCAATTACAACGAAACGGACAGAAAAAAGTTCCAGATGTAATTAATTAGTTTGTAAACGATAATAAGAGACTATAAAAATTTTAAAAAGATTTCTTTTTAAAAAAAAGATAATCTCGAATTTTTAAAAATAAAACCACCATTTTTTATCAGTAATATTGTAAAAAGGACCAAAATAAATTTAGTAGCAACTTATAATGTTATTTTTATTGATATTTAAGAATGAAAAACACGGCGAATTCAAGTGAGTTTAATTAATTTGTTTTAACAATAGCAATCTAAACAGATAGGAGACGCAATAGTATTTAGAATATACTGTAATGAATAATGTTAGGTATAAAACCTTTTCGAGATTTTTATTGTTGCATCTTATTTCTATTTATGGATTCATTGAATGTATTTAGAATCGTTTTCTGTTCTATCAGTGTAACTGATGAAAAAATTGCAGATACTATTGCGATATGTGTGTGTGTGTGCGAGTGTGTGAGTGTGTGTGAGTGTGTATGTGTATATATCGTTATAACATCTTAATCCATTCTTTCATTTTATGAATATTTTCTTGGAACAACTTGTATCTTCTAGCCTCTATTTAAATGAATTTCTTGAACTATATCTTCTTCTTTCCTTCTTTTTCTTATCGAGTATGTATTTGTCCCTAAGGTAAAAGGAGTTGCGTTCAGTTAACAGAAGATGCTACTGGTAATGTAATTCCGTTCCGGATAATAAGATGTAAAACGTTTGGAAATTGTATGCAAACGAAGTGCCGGAGAACCGCACGTGTATCTGTTTGGCGAAAGTGTCGGTTTATTTCCCAATCTTATTCAAGATGTTTTATTAATCAATCAACACGCGCGGGAATTGGATTTTATTAACGCATTTTCTCTTAAATATGTAATACACGTTTTAAAAAGTAAATTTAAAAAATACATATTTATATACCAATTTAATAATTACAGTAAATTAAGGGGTTACCCCACTCTAGAGTCTGAAAATTAAACGTATTTTGGGGAATTTTTTGTGGGCAAACAAAGAAATAAATCGAAAATCCGTTTGGAAGGCTTTATTTAAAAATTTTTTTAATATTTATTTTTATATAGAAATGGTACACATTTGAAAAGTTTCATTTTGTACCTCAAAATCGAAAATTATTTATAAAATGTGTAATTTTCAATATTTCGAAAATCGTACTTTTCTAGCTATTGCGGCGTGCAGATGACGAAAAATTTTGGTTTTTTGTTCTAGATCAACATTTGCGATACTTATACCACAAACCCCGGAGCCCCGTTCCGAAAAACACGCTCATGTTGACAAGGCCCTAGCGCCGTTATTTTGTAATATATATTAACTTAAAGATTTGAATGTTTACTTTAAAACATATACAATAAAGTCTTTCAAGCAGATTTTCGATTCATTTCTTTGTTTGTCCACAAAAAATTCCCAAAAATACACTTAATTTTCGGACGCTAGAGTCGTGTAACTCCTTAAAAGGAAGACCAAAGAATTAATGTTAGACGTTAAATTTTAATTTCGTTTAATATCAAATATAAAAAAGTTATAGAAAAAGAAGTCCTGTCAGATATTCCTTGAATAAAAATCAACCTTAAATTAATCAAAATATTTTTTTTATGTAAATCTTGAGACCCTACTCACATTAAACATTTACGGCTGTTTTTATCTTCTACTCTATTACATTTCTTATTACTTTTTTATAACGTACTAATGCTCCCTGATAACTTTTTTTTTCATTTAGTATTGCGCAACGGAATAGCGCGGGAAAATGTATAACTGCGCGATTGTGCTCCGATGACTATTTCTGAAAAAGAGATATCGAGATTACTTGGACTTCTTTAATAAAAAGGTCTTTTTGCGGAAAGCCCAGATAAACACATAACGGTAGCATTTTTCTCCAACCTATTTTTCAAAGACGTCCTTCAGTCCTATTCTTCTATTCTTCTAAAGATTCCTCTTTGATAAAAGTAATAGACGAGTGCCGTTCGAATAAAATAAATGTCGTCTTAACTATCTCAGCAATAACAATCAAAACGAGTCTACAGAGAAATGCACTCCACTTTACGCAGCATCACGTGAGATCGTGTACCATTTTAAGTTAATGAAATAAAACTTACCTCACGAGTTGCTTAAGCGGGCAGATTTGACTAGACTGAGCCATGCTAAGCTGTGATAAGTTAAGCTCGCACACAAGTAGGATAAACCAAACTAAATTATGCGTTACTAACGTTTAACGCTGCGCGCTAGATTCAGTATCATTAAAAACTGTTTGCGCAACAATAACGACCTGTGTTTCAACGTTAACGTTAACATTTTACGTTGTTTATAATACATTCAAAGACTTCTACATTCTTTGACGACCTTATGAGATGTAAACAACCGGTCAAAATAAACACGTTAAGTATTTATCGTCTATGCATATAAAGGATGTGAGAGCGCGAGACTAGGTCGATTGATGTTTTAATTATCGAGCCGTTCCGAAATTGATATGCAAATCGAGTGTTTGAGATACTGCTTTCATATAGGACGGTGTCTAATAATGCGCACCCACGGGGCGACGTTCCATCGATTTTAGAGACTCTCAATATCTTTTCCAAGTATTTACCTGTCTTTGTGCGACGACACAAGGCCCTCTTGGATCAGCGGAAAGAGATTGGGAGGTTAAACAGAAATCGATACCGGCTAACGACGACGGGAATCAATGTTTTAATTAACAGACGCAGATCGACGAGATTTTAATTAAGCGAAATAGTGTGCAAATGGCGCGGTTCTCTTCTTCCTTCGCGCGGAAAATTCAAGAAAGAAATCGAAGAATGTAACTATGCGTGTTGAAGTTTACTCAATAGTGGATTAATCCGTTTCTCGAACAGGTTTAGTTTCGCGAACAACTAAATTGATTTCTCACGATTACCGTGCGTGATAATGAAGCAATGAGTTTATTCACGCTCGCGTACAATTTTTGCGTTATTCCATAATTATCTCTCTCTCTCTCTCTCTCCCTTTCTCTCCCTCTCTCTCTCTCTCTCTCTCTCTCTCTCTCTCTCTCTCACTCATTCCTAGTAGAATAAAACGATTCTGAGGAAATGGCCTTAAATTCTTGAAATTGTTAGTTGCGCCGTCATCACAGTTGCAATGCCAAGCCTTCGTCTTTGTAAACACTCACGGATCTCCAAAAGCATTTCAAAATTAATTCGCATGCCTTCGCCTTACGCGCCTTACGTAGTCATGCTGTAATGATGAACGAAATATGTAAGATACTATCGTCTTCAAGGTAATATTACATTCCGCGTATTACTCTACGCGGACTGTAACGCGGTAGCGATACGTTTACGTAATCTCAAAAGGAATGTACCGCCGTATCATTATTACCCATATAGAGCTTTACGACCAGCCCTTGGGCCACTACTACGTGCTGGACTTTCAACATCGACTCGGTACACGAAGCCAGAAATCGACTCAACATTGGATTACAGTCGGACGATAACTCGGGCCCTACATCGTTTCACAACTGTACGTTAACCAAGAATGAATTTCTCGCAGAATGAATGTACAATATTCATTCGTGTTTCGAAATCAAACGCGCATCGTCTGTAAAATGCACGGTAAAGTGCACGGAAAGTTCTGCCCGAAAATTTTTCAACAGAGTACGCGCATAAACTTTGCGCAATATAAATGTTGAACATTCTCTACTTACGTATCTAGATATATTCTAATATATCTACGTAATGATGCGTCGCGTCTATTCGTGGGCAAAAAGGTTGTCCGTAATTTTTTAAACGAGTTTGTGAACTTATCGTCTTCTCCAATAGGAGAATTTTTCCATTGAAAAACGAATTCTACCATTGGACAAGACGAAAAATTCGCGAACACAGTCCAAAAATTACAGAAAACATTTCTTCCCACGAGTATACATTTGCGATCGGATAAGTTATTCGTTATTTTTTGCGTGAATTTTGAAACGCATACAACTTGTTCAATGAGAGAAATCTCCTATTGGGAAACAAATTGTACCATTGTATAAAACGTATATATTCCACATAAAAATAACGGACAACCTATCTGGCCGTGAGTGTATATTATAAAAATGTTATTTCAGTTTCGAACATCAAAATTTCGAATATCAAAAAGAAATAAAACAAATCGTATTATAGAGACTATAATCTTCCGTTTGTCGCAGTATAACAGCAAATCATAGTTTCATTTTTATAAGTGCTGTTTCAGTTTACGTTTTCGCTATATACTTCGACAGTATAAATACATAAAGACTTATTATTGTTTAGTTTACCGTTCTAAAACAGAAAAATCTCCGGCTTTGTTCAAACAGATCGCGCTGCTATAGTATCGCCATAAAAATATTACGCACATTCCTAAACATGCTCTCTTAAAATGAATCAGGAAAAATATTATTATTTGATTTAGTAAAACTAATATTTTATTGATAATCTGTGAGTATTTCGTGATTTTCAGTGAAAACTCTTCCACTTTAACGCTCCGTCTTATGTCTCACTAGTTTTGACCATTGGAAGTAAGATTTCACTGCAAAATTTGTAATACAAATTACACCATATCTAACTTTCTGTGTTTGTGGCGATAGAATTAATGGCCTCCATGAGCCTTGCATGCGATGACACTGTCTGTGTTTGCAAAGTGCATTAATAATGGGAACAGTTTCTACTATTAACTAATCTTTCCAGTGAGATTTTATTGATTGCAGTACTATATTTATAACTGAACTACCACCTATAAGTATAGCATTTCAGGGGAAAATATACTGATTGTACTTTAGAGAGTTGGATACGTTCAGCAAAGATAGCTGCTTTGCAACTATTGTAAAATTCGTGATTAGTATATACTCTTAAATCCAACTAAAATTAGGAGTATATATCAAACAAATTTACAAATTTTACAACGACTATTTACAAAACAGTCTTTCTCTGCTGAACGCAGCTATTATAAACCTCGCAGTGCATGTGGATATTGAATTATGTATATTCATGTTAAGAATTGATTAGTTTAATTTTTATATAATGGAGAAAATAATATACTTATAAATCGTTTCATCACGGTATGTGAAAATTTGTCGTCCGAGTACACAGAAAAGATATTCTAATAAAAATTATAACAAAATAATCCTTTTGTAATTTTAAGTCATATAGAATTACGATTAAAATTATTATATTGTATATTATTATTATATATTATATTAAATATATTATTATATGTTTATTTAAAAAATATTACGTTATCGAAAAATATTATGTATGTTTGATTCTTTATTATAAAATTATTGTAATTACTTGAGTGTTTTTTTATATCATATACGTATATATCATATACGATATTTTATATATCATATAAGTAGATCGTCAAACACACTCACTATTTCTGTGATAATTGATACTATAATTTCAGTCTATAGTCTACTATAAAAAGTTTAGTTTTACAAGAAACATTGTAAAAAGAAATATAATATTAATGTAATTTTCACTGCAATATTCTCTCCGTGTATTTTATTTAAAACGTGGGCAGTTGCACACGTATTCTCTCTCGCCGTGATATAAAAACGTTTATTAAGTGCTACTTTTACTATGATACGACAATAATCTCTCATACCTAATGCGCGAAAAGAAACATCGTTTCAGTACTTGTTATCACATGGCAGTCCAAAGCGCCTTAGGACATATTTGTCATTCGTATGTACTTTAATTAAGAATCCTAACGAGTTTCTCCGATAAATACGCCGCGATTTACATATTTTGATGCATCGTTCCCTGTGACATGGTATAAACATCAAAGTTGTTTCTTTTTCGATAAAGCTCGTTATACTACAGCGGCATTTGTCAACGTCGCAGAGATCTCCGCTCAACGCGAGAAAAAACGAAAGGGGGGGAATTACGTCATGCGGCGAATTCTCATCGCGCTTTGATATTGTATTTACTCGCGTAACAAATCCGATCGATCTCCATTTTCACCCTGAAAACGATGTCACGTTTTCAGTCGTCAATTTACCTCGCAATTATGACGGTTGCCGAGCAGTCATTTCTTATCGTACAGACGCGAAACGAGCGCTCGCTAAGGCCCGGAGTATTATTTTCAGTTTGCCGCGAGTACGTAAGCGCATTTGTATTTATTAGGCAGCCGCGCGACTTATCACACGGATCCACCCCAAAATAGAGCCTGGCACTTTACAAAATGTGCACGCCGCTACAACACGGCTGACTGGGGGAATGTGCCTCGAAGTAACTGCGAGAAATATAAATCGCCCTTTACTGTATCACGATGATTGTTATATATACATTTTTTCTCTCTTTAAACGCGCTCAAATCGTGACGAATAATTGAGACGCACATTTTGATCTTCGTTTCCTTCTTTCAATCTCCCGTCTTGCCGCATCTTTCTGGTTTTAATCGTGGAACTTGGGTAAAGAAATATGAGTGTTAGTCGACGACGGTTTCATTTAATTAAGCGGAAGTACAATTTATATTTAACGTAGCGAGATTAACCTAAGATATACATTCCGCCGTTAATTGGGTTGATTCTAGATTCCCTGATTTTGGAATCGTATTACTTGCGTTAATTAAATTCCACTGTCGCTTTAAGTGTACGAATGTGTATGCGCGTGTAACTGACACGATTGATACATTTTAGTATGAAATCCGAAATGTAATTATTGTCCGAGTAAATCAGTTTTCTTTGATAAATAATAACGTTTACTTAATAATAAAGACACGAAGAGACGGAGCAGCGAGCCACCGAGGTTGTTATTTTAAATCCTGGAATTGCCCGGCTCGTTATTAAGTAGCTTATAAATGACGGAACCTTCCGGACCCCGGGATTCTGAGTGACACAGTTCTGAAAATATCCGCCACATAAACGGTTAGGGCTGCCGCAACATTTATCCCTCCGTCCGTAACAAACTGCGGAATTCAGGGGTCTCGCGAAATACAGTTTGAAAAGCAGTACCCCGCGGAGTTAGAAGCACTTTACCCTCCTTTACGTAACGCGACGGCCATTGGCGACGCGACACGCGAGAATTGAGTCAAATGCTCGCAACGCTCCCCGAGGTTTTCATTTACCACCATTTATTGCGCTAAGCGGTGTAATTAGTGCCGGGTCCTCTTCCTTCCTCTCTCCCCTTGAGGCTGCTTTAATTGTGGAATGGAACGCTCGATATCGACGGACGAAACAAGAGGGATGTTCTGACACAACGAATTATATTTTTTATCGTGCCAAGAAAACTACACGGTTATTTCCACGGTAACGAGGATTTGCGCCGTGAATTTTTTCCCCAAAGCCAACTGACTAGATAGGATGATGGTGTATAGAAGAAGATCAGATTGATTAAAACTTTTTAGGATTGCTTGTGGGTGGGAGATACTGCAATATATAGCTTACTACCTCACGAATTGTATCTACATTGTGAGAGGAAAAATGTTTAACTTTAATAAAAATAATTGCTATTTCCGGCGCCAGCTATATATCTTCTTGCTATTCTAATAAAAAAGTAATAGTAATACACATGTTAGACTATATCACACTGACACTATAGTAACCTTTACTTTACTACAAAAATGATTAATTCCATTACTAGTAATTCTTTTTATAACTTCTCTTTTATAATTTTTCTTATAATTATTGTTACTGATAATTCTTTTACTACGTGATTACAATGAGAAATACCAAACACTTTTTTTCTTATAGTGTATTATACCTTTACTACACAGTATGTGAATCTTTTTAGGCATTACGCCACAAAATATCGATAGTTGTACATTTTTATAATAAAATTGCCATTTAACTTTTTATTTGAATCTAGCGTCTGCTAGATTCAAATAAAAATATGTTAATTTTTTAACACGTTCCTTTATATCTTTTGATAGTGATCTAGTGTTGGTCAGAATGTCACAAATTTGTACGTAATCCATTATAAAAAAAGAACGCAATAATTGATTTAATTTAGAAATAATCACAATTTATTATTTTGGGATTGAAAATCTTATTTTCAATTCTTGCAAGAACCTTACCAGAAGGCTAATGAGATACGCTATGGTAGGATAGGGACATCCTGATACCGTGATTCCCTGATGGCTCGTAACCTGCCTTGAAACAGTAGCTCCTAAGCTAATGACCATAGTTTGATCTAGTCGATAAGACCTCCAAGTCGCTCTCTTTTGCGCTACTTATATTTAAATTCTAATAACGCTTTTCAACTTTCTTTTTATCACTATACGTATATATGGATATGTTGGAAAAATTATCCTAAATTGTGTACAGTATTTAATTTTCTTGCAGCTTGATTTCTAATTTGGTATCAAGATAAAAGTACCAGTAGACACGTGCTTAACTTTATTGTTCTAGTATTTAAGTACGAATTGAATATATACATATATTTTACGTTGAAAGTTTAAGTATTCGTATTTAAAAAAGTCAAAACGTTAAGAATGTTTAGAATTACGTACATGTCCAGTTATTGGTACTTTTGTTTTATTTCGTTTGGTATTGAAAGAAAAAAAACATTAGGACAATATTACTTCGATATTTTCACGAGTTAAATTTCAAGTGGAAAGATAAAAAACAAAAGATCTTAATAAATATAACATATTACGTTGGCAACGTCGAGAGGCACAAGGAGCATGAAATTGAAGAGTTGCCGATTACATCTCGGTCTGCATTGTTTAATGAGAATAACGACGAGAAGCGTCCTTTGAAAAAAAGAAAGCAAAATCAAACAAAGCTTCACCTGCTCGGGTCCCATTGCTTCGCATGATATTTAACAGGGTTCGAATTGTTTTCTATCGTGTGCAGCACGTGTCCATCTGAATCAATGCGATCTCTGTTTGCGGTACAAACACGGTGTGCAGCATTTCTGCAATTCCGGCGCAACAGATAATACCGTAGATATGGTGCGCGGGAACACGAGTGTATTTGTTTGTAACACATCGATCACCTCTTTTTTTTTTAATTGAAATAAAAATAATTTCTGTACATGGACCTTTCGCACGAGATAATATTTGAAGTTATGATGGCCGGACCGCGCTTCTATTTTTGTGTTTCCGCGGGTTATCTACGCGCGATGGTTTCACGGTTAATCGCATCAATCAATTCTGATTATCGGCGAAAAATGCGCGAGAATATCATCGGGCGAAATTCAATAAGCTGCTTTTTACGCGCTTTACCGCTATTAATAGGTAAACAAAATTTCTGTTACTGCTCCCGGCTACTGCGATCTATTCTGTCTCTATTTGCAAGCGAAATATACGGATATCATTGGTGTACGATATTCCTGTTCGAGATAATGTTGCGGATATCTTGTCACAGAATACAAGCGGAAACGTTTGCGGAACATTTTCCCGATAATGCAACACATGCCGATGTATTAATCGGATACTATGCTTTGTTTGAAAATGTAAGGATCGCTCGCGCGATCCTCGCTATCTAGCGCCTCTGACAAATTTGATCGCACACGCGGCAGACTAGAAAGTTTCTTTCGCATACGGAAGAAATTTCGCATACGATTCTACATTTTTTATGCTTTTCCTACCTCCAAGATTGTATACTTTCATAATAAGATATAAAATTCTCTTACAGCAGAATCAGCTTGCGGTTAAATGAAGGAAAGGTTGAAGTTTTATGTTATTTCTTTATGTCCTCGATGCAAAAAATTCTCTTAACACTAAAAGACAGTTATGTGAAATTTATATTGTTAAAAAAATATGTTTTTTCACCGTGTCCTAGCGAGCGGAAAATATCGAAACGCAGTTAGAGTGAATATTGGTGGAGCCATTGAATCTCCTATTCTCTTACGTTTTTCACTACGTCTATTGTACGTACATAGAATTTAACCCGGATCGTATAACGTAAATTGAAATCCATTTTCCAGTGTCTCTGCAGAGTGAATCTGAATTCACTTATATTATATATAGGTGTGATCAATAGGAATCCCATCATGACCCTTGATATAATTTTCTCTCGAGAAAGAGAAAGTCGTCGTATGAAACGTCAACCTTCAATTTCAAATGACTAAAAATGGAATAAGCGGTCGTATATTTTTTGCTGGCGATTTTAGAGCATGCCTCATTCGTCAAAAAGATTTCAGCGTGATATTTATTTCTCATGACAATTTGTGGATATACTCGACGGAATATTCCGCGCGATATTTCAAAGACAGACTCGCGTATTCAAATTATGACGGCAATTTCAAATGAGTCGTCTCATCAATTATTGCGCATACTTTGCGAATATTTTAGGAACGTCACGGCAAACGTGTTTGCGCAAGAACCGACGCGAAAACCGCACTCTCGTAATACGAAATATTCCGCGCAAGCTGCTGCAACTCGCGCTAGTACGTCACAACTAATTAACGCCGCGAATGCAACAAGTACCTCTTTCCGTTTCCACCCTTACTTTGGCTCTCATAAATTCGCGGCCGTAATCGGTTCGTCGAGGGATGCGAAAGCACGAAATTGCTCTCTAAAATGAGCGGCAAATTGTGACGCCAAAATTGAGTTTAAGCCCCGGGTTAATGTATCATTATCGGCGCCATCGAGACCGGTCCTTCGAGAACAAAAAGCGGCACTCTCTACCGCGACAAAAGAGGTACTTGCCAATACATAGTGCGCAAAGTATACATTAAAACTTGAATACTATCCATGGACTGTACGCGACGAAGCGATAATAGAATTTTATATATTCCAGTTAAACACACGCTGTTTCAACGCGAGCTCCGACGATGGTTGCAGTACAGCTAGAACACAGGAAATATTTTATTTTGAAAATAACTTCAAAAACAAATTTTTACCTTTTTTTGAGAAAAAAGCTCGATATAATGCTTCCTATCTGCTGTATACGCTGCACATGTTCGGGAAATGTTCAATAATACGCGCTCATTAATTACAGCTATTAATTATCCTTCAACTTTTCCATCACGGGAAAGTGTAGAAGACACCGTGCCGCGCGCCACTCTCTGACTAAACACTATACGATGACAAAACCGGGACCGCTTGTAACTTGAAAAGGCTGTTTTTTCCCCGCTCATACGTTTCTATAAACTTTTTACTCGCCACTTAAATGAGTATAACACGGGCCGCAAAACAATGCCGGCGGTTCGAGCTACACCCTGCAAAACGGCGCGCATCCGATACTCTCGACGCAGCCGTACTCAGCCCTTAATTTATGGCGGCTTAATGCCAAACAAATAAACTCGCCCGCCTCGCAAATTTACTTCCGGCTTGCGCGGCAGTCATGGTCACCGCCGGGATAAACATTCCCTTTTATTAGTTCTCCTGCCGACCATCGAAGGCCCGAAAGAGGGGATAGAGCAGTTTTCCCCCGCTTCCTCTGGTAGAGCAGAAAGAGAAAGAGAGAAAGAGAGAAATAGAGTGAGAGGTACGGATAAAGCGTACTTTGGTTTTCCCTTTTTGCCGGACGCTTTTTGTTGCGCGCGCCACGCTCGAAGGATTTATTGGTGCCGGGTTACCTGTCGGCCCTCTCTTTTCCTACCGTGATAACCGCGCCGTAACTCCGGTAAGTTTCGGATTATTTCCCTTTTTTTGCGTACGAGCGGTCGTTTTAAGCCTCGACTGATAAGAATTTGAAATATTCCGCGCGCCGAGTCCCGATCATGTGCGATACGTAAAAGATCGCAATTATTCTACGGGGGTCAGCGTTGTCACAATAAATCGCCGAGCTAGAGTAGGGTGCATGTCATTAACCCGATTCTTCGTCCTTTTTCTCTGGAAGTTCTTCTTCTTCTTCTCTTGTTGCAATCAACCGGAATATTAAGAAGCATTGACTGGGAGGACGTAACGCGAGACGTTGTCTGAAGGCGACTCGCCCCTTTCCCTCTTTATCGTTCTCTTTTTGGACAACGGACTCAGACTGGGCAAGCTTCCAGGAGCCTGTTGGGTTGAGTTTTGGGAGTTTTACTTACCGATGGAGACGCGCGTGGAGTGATGGTATCGAAGCTGCGGTGGATGTTGAAGTCGGAAATCAATGAGATTTTTTGCGCTAGGTCGGTAGCACAAATCGGAAGCTCGCCAGCGTGACAAAATATCAATTCTTGATATTAATTATTGTCTCTCAAAAGATCGCGCGAAACAAATGACCGATTAAAGCTACAGAGCGAAAAGCCGTTTGTAACGTATATTCTCAAAGTTCTCGAATGCAACGATCGTATCTGCGTCATCCAAACAAATAGGACAGATCGCGCAATGCAAAGGACTCTGCAGCGGTTCTGAAAATACGCAGTGCATTTCCGTCCCCGAGCGCGTCAGGTACAGATTGTGCCATGTAACCATCAAGTGCAATCGAAAATAACTCGCTCGAAATACGACCTATGCGACGATAACCATCCGACGACCTATAAAGTCTGCGCCCGGTCTACAAAGAAATTCAACGATGCAAATTTCCAATTCACTGATCAAATCAAGAAAAACGTATTACTCCGGCGCTCGATCAAATGTCGCGTATCTGCGATTTCCCGCAACTAAGGCGCCCCTCAAGCCATTCAAGCGGCGATTTTAGCAGAAGCTGTACGGAAATAGCGAGTTACAAATTCAGTATTTTCTCAAGGAATTGTCAAAAGTTGTCCAGATATCTTAACGACAATTCAACGATTATTTACTCACGATATATAGACAAGTGCATCTACAACGAAAGGAGCAGTTTAACCCTTAGGGTATTGTGGGCTTATATATTTGATCAGCGAAAACCGTCGCTGTAGCTTGCGGGCATATAAAATAAGAGCGACCAGATCCGCGCTGCTTCGTACTCTAAGGATTAAGGGGGTTGTAAGGCAAAATGAATTTGTTAAAAATTTATTGAAACTTGCACTATATATAAACTGAAATATTATCTAAATCATGTAATTCATCTAAATCTATTCTATTATGTAATTCATTCTAAATCATGTAAAATCATGTAATTAGAAAAAATTGATCACTCGTAAGCTGAGATATTTGAAACTAAAGTTGACACTTTTTATACATGTCTCTTGAGGTTGGTGTACTATTTTCCATTTCCATCTTTAGTCTCTTGTAAACTAAAATTAGGATTTTAATAAAAAAACTACTACGTTATCAAAGACTAATACCTATATTATACATAAATTTTAAAATTATTGATCGTTTTGTTTGGAAAATACAATAGTGAAAAGTATAATTTATAATAATGTTTGAGATATATATATATATATATACATACACATATATACATATTTAAACACTTATATATGTCATTTTATTATCTATGCAACTCTATTAGATCAACTAATGCACAAATGAAGCATTAATAAGGAAAATAAAGAAAACTTTTTGGTATTTATAATATTGTACGTATATATCCATCTCAATTTTGTCTCAAATAAACATTTAATACTGAGGTAGTAGAATAAATGTACAAAAACCTAATTTTGATAACAATAGTAAATAGTAAGTTTATAAGTAGTCCTTTTGATACGCCATTGAAAATACGGTACTGAGTCTTATATACTTAAATATTATCATTTTTGACCACGCAAATATACGTCAGCGGCAAAGTAAAGTGAAGTTTTTAACACTTCGCGACAATGTACCGACTTTGTTCCTCTAATGAATGC
This sequence comes from Odontomachus brunneus, assembly GCF_010583005.1. Taxonomy (NCBI): domain Eukaryota; kingdom Metazoa; phylum Arthropoda; class Insecta; order Hymenoptera; family Formicidae; genus Odontomachus; species Odontomachus brunneus. The sequence continues at coordinate 2,248,495 of NW_022639458.1, forward strand.
TTTCTTTAAAAAACCATAAAAAACTATCCGAAATAATGCTCTCTACGCTAACGCGAAATAACTTATAACCTACTATAACATAGCCTACTTTCGGCCTATGCGCAGAGTAAGTATCACTGTGCATGCGCGAGAATCCGTATCTGCTACTATGACAAATCTAACGTTATGGGGGTGATTCTGGGATGTTGGAAAAATATTTTCAAGGTACTGGGTGTGCTACAGAGTCACACAAACACGCGTTGTTACCCCGGAAACGATACAGAACGAAATAAGCATATCTGACGTAATTTTCGAAAATAGACCTTTTCAAAGGCGAATGTTTCTTTAGAAAACCCTAAAAAACTATCCGAAATAGTACTCTCTACGGTAACGCGAAAATAACTTATAACCTACCATAACGTAATCTACTTTTGGCCTATGCGCAGAATAAGTACCACTGTGCATTCGCGAGAAACCGTATGTGCTACTCTGACGGATCTAACGTTATGGCGGTGATTTTGGGATGTTGCAAAAATATTTTGAAGGTACTGGATGTGCTACAGAGTCACACAAACACCCGTTGTCACCCCGGAAACGATACAGAACGAAATAAGCATATCTGACGTAATTTTTGAAAATAGACCTTTTCAAAGGCGAATGTTTCTTTAAAAAACCCTAAAAAACTATCCAAAATAGTGCTCTCTATGCTAACGCGAAATAACTTATAACCTACCATATCATAGCCCACTTTCGGCCTTTGCGCAGAATAAGCAACACTGTGCGTGAGAATCCGTTTGTGCTACTATGACAAATCTAAAGTTATGGGGCTGATTTTTGGATGTTGGAAAAATATTTTCAAGGTACTGGGTGTGCTACAGAGTCACACAAACACGCGTTGTCACCCCGGAAACGATACAAAACGAAATAAGCACAACTGACATAATTTTCGAAAATAGATCTTTTCAAAAGCGAATGTTTCTTTAGAAAACCGTAAAAAACTATCCGAAATAATGCTCTCTACGCTAACGCGAAATAACTTATAACCTACCATAACATAGCCTGCTTTCGACCTATGCGCAGAATAAGTACCACTGTGAATGCGCGAGAATCCGTATGTGCTACTATGACAAATCTAACGTTATGGAGGTGATTTTGGGTTGTTGGAAAAATATTTTCAAGGTACTGGGAGTGCTACAGAGTCACAGAAATACCCGTGGTCACCCCGGAAACGATACAGAACGAAATAAGCATATCTGACGTAATTTTCGAAAATATACCTATTCAAAGACGAATGTTTCTTTAGAAAACCCTAAAAAACTATCCGAAATGGTGTTCTCTACGCTAACGCGAAATAACTTATAACCTACCATTACACAGCCTACTTTCGGCCTATGCGCAGAATAAGTACCACTGTGCATGCGCGAGAATCCGTATGTGCTACTATGACGGATCTAACGTTATGGAGGTGATACTGGGATGCTGCGTGAACTTAGCGCACCTATTTTTGAAAGTCTATTTTTTTGTATTTAATGACCGGAACTATATAAAATTGTTGCATAGAGCTCTAGAACTTTTCAAGAGAGTATCAGAACTCTAAAAAAAAAGTCACATTTTTAAATATGGTGTGCGAAGTCTTGTGTGAACTTGGCACACCATATTCAAAAATGTGACATTTTTTTTACAGTTTTGATACTCTCTTGAAAAGTTCTAGAGCTCTATGCAACAATTTTAAATAGTTCCGGTCATTAAATACTGTTCCGTACAGGAGCTGTCGTCCGCACGGATCGCGGGCGGCGGGCGGCCGTGCACCAGGCGCGTTCCGCGCGCGGGCGACTACCGCTCGCCGCAGCTTCACGCCGCCGCCGCTACGCGGCAGCGCGCTGAGCCGGGGCCGTTACTCGCGGTTAAATTTCGGTGCGGCGCCTATATAAGACGCCGCGGACGGCGACTCTGAGCCTTTTGACTACTATTGCACATCAGGTTACTGCCTCGCTGAGGTATTATTTTGCACTATATCTAGCTTCATATCGCCTTCTTGAGTGCGTCAGCACGTTGGGCTCTTGCCTCGCTCGAGGTATACGTTGCATATCTGCATTGAACTTTACTGCCTTAAGAGTGTCGTAGATACGTTGGCATTTGTGATTAGGTCTTCGGTGACTCTACACAGCCCTTTAGAGTGCGCTTGCACGTTGGGCTTAATGTCTCTAGAGTGTCCGAGGACACGTTGACATCTGTGTTACGAAGTGTACGGTAACTCCACGGATCTCCAACCTTCTCAATACGATCGAGGATTGAGAGAAGGCTTCGCGCGACCATATCGGATTACCTTGACATCTCCACTGCGGTGGACGTCTCTCTTCGCGACATCTCGGTATTGCACATACTGAGTATTATCGCCGACAGAACCTACTGTTGAGATCACGACTCCGCGCGAGTCGTCCTTGGCATCAAGGACTCCGTCGCTGCCAGGGACGCAGCATATACACGCGAGCAGTACTCGCCTTCACGTCCGCACAGGACTTAGTCGCTGCCAGAGACGCAGCATATACATGCGAGCAGTACTCGCCTTTACGTCCGCATAGGACTTAGTCGCTGCCAGGGACGCAGCACATACACGCGAGCCGTGCTCGCCTTCACGTCCGCACGGGACTTAGACGCTGCCAGAGACGCAGCATATACAAAACACGGAGCCAAAGACTCCCGTCGCCGAATAACTTCGCAAATCACTTGCACCCCACGTCATCTTAAGGGGCCGTTGGATAGCGGACTGTTAGCGACGAAGACCGCGGTCTCCACACGGCGAGCGGACATCAATCCGCATCCCGCATAACGAACCGGCCGCTCTCCACCCTCGGGCCTTTCGAAACAAATACAAAAAAATAGACTTTCAAAAAAAGGTGCGCTAAGTTCACGCAGCGCACCTAATAAAAAAAAACTATTTAAATTAACAATTTCTTTAGAGTTCCAGTTTGTTTTACAATAATTCTAAAGTTCTATATCATATTTAACAATAGTTCTAAAGAAATAGTTGATTTCAATGATTAGGTGCGATGCGCGAGAACTTAGCGCACCTTTTTTTTAAAGTCTATTTTTTTGTATTTAAT
>NW_022639458.1:2253755-2255091 GCF_010583005.1 Odontomachus brunneus
AATGTGCCATTTTTTTTGCAGTTTTGATACCCTCTTGAAAAGTTCTAGAAATAGTTAATTTAAATAGCTTTTTTGATTAGGTGCCCTGCGAGAACTTAGCGCACCTAATCAAAAAAGCTATTTAAATTAACTATTTCTTTAGAGTTCCGGTTTGTTTTACAATAGTTCTAGAGTTCTATATCATATATAACAATAGTTTTAAAGAAATAGTTGATTTTACTGATTAAGTGCGCTTCGAGAACTTAGCGCACCTTTTCTTGAAAGTCTTTTTTTTTGTATTTAATGACCGGAACTATTGAAAATTGTTGCAAAGAGCTCTAGAACTTTTCAAGAGGGTCTCAGAACTGCAAAAAAAATGGCACATTTTGAAATATGGTGTGCCAAGACTTGGCGCACCATATTTCAAAATGTGCCATTTTCTTTGCAGTTCTGATACCCTCTTGAAAAGTTCTAGAGCTCTATGCAACAATTTCTAAATAGTTCCGGTCATTAAATACAAAAAAAAAGACTTTCGAAAAAAGGTGCGCTAAGTTTTCGAAGCGCACTTGATCAGTAAAATCAACTATTTCTTTAAAACTATTGTTATATATGATATAGAACTCTAGAACTATTGTAAAACAAACCGGAACTCTAAAGAAATAGTTAATATTACTGATTAGGTGCGCTGCGTGAAGTTAGCGCACCTTTTTTTGAAAGTTTACTTTTTTGTATTTAATGACCGGAACTATTTAGAAATTGTTGCATAGAGCTCTAGAACTTTTCAAGAGAGTATCAGAATTCTGAAAAAAATGTCACATTTTTAATATGGTGTGCCAAGTTCACACCGACATGGGACACCATATTGAAAAATGTGACATTTTTTTTAGAGTTCTGATACTCTCTTGAAAAGTTCTAGAGCTCTATGCAACAATTTCTAAATAGTTCCGGTCATTAAATACAAAAAAGTAAACTTTCAAAAAAAGGTGCGCTAAGTTCTCGCAGCGCACCTAATCAAAAAAACTATTTAAATTAACTATTTCTTTAGAGTTCCGGTTTGTTTTACAATAGTTCTAGAGTTCTATATCATATATAACAATAGTTTTAAAGAAATAGTTGATTTTACTGATCAAGTGCGCTTCGAGAACTTAGCGCACCTTTTCTTGAAAGTCTTTTTTTTTGTATTTAATGACCGGAACTATTTAGAAATTGTTGCATAGAGCTCTAGAACTTTTCAAGAGGGTATCAGAACTCTAAAAAAAATGTCACATTTTTAATATGGTGTGCCAAGTTCACACCGACATGGGACACCATATTGAAAAATGTGACATTTTTTTTAGAGTTCTGATACTCTCTTGAA
>NW_022639458.1:2255155-2260239 GCF_010583005.1 Odontomachus brunneus
TATAGAACTCTAGAACTATTGTAAAACAAACCGGAACTCTAAAGAAATAGTTAATATTACTGATTAGGTGCGCTGCGTGAAGTTAGCGCACCTTTTTTTGAAAGTTTACTTTTTTGTATTTAATGACCGGAACTATTTAGAAATTGTTGCATAGAGCTCTAGAACTTTTCAAGAGAGTATCAGAACTCTAAAAAAAATGTCACATTTTTAATATGGTGTGCCAAGTTCACACCGACATGGGACACCATATTGAAAAATGTGACATTTTTTTTAGAGTTCTGATACTCTCTTGAAAAGTTCTAGAGCTTTATGCAACAATTTTATATATTTCCGCTCATTAAATACAAAAAAATAGACTTTTAAAAAAAGGTGCGCTACGTTCTCGCAGCACACCTAATCAGTAAAATGAACTATTTCTTTAGAACTATTGTTATATATGATATAGAACTCTAGGACTATTGTAAAACAAACCGGAACTCTAAAGAAATAGTTGATTTTATTGATTAGGTGCGCTGCGTGAACTTAGCGCACCTTTTCTTAAAAGTCTATTTTTTTGTATTTAATGACCGCAACTATTTAAAATTGTTGCATAGAGATTTAGAACTTTTCAAGAGAGTATCAGAATTCTGAAAAAAATGTCACATTTTTAAATATGGTGTGCCAAGTTCACACATGTAATTAGGTCTTCGCAAATCGACTTTTCGCTTTTAATTAGTAGAACTATTGTTATAGTATATGATATAGCCTTGAGATAGCAAACAGTTGGCTGCCTGTTGCGACCTGTTCGTAACTGTTTGGAATATAAAGGATTAGGTCACACTAAAATATTCGCAATCTTTTTAATGGTGACCCATATATTTAATCCCGCTTATAATAGTACTGAAAAACTCGCTGACCACAATGCTACTACTTAACGAAATAACTGTTATAACGCTATATGCGTTGTTTCCGAATCATTCACTCTCACGAATAAAAATTCATTCCATACGAATGAAAAGTTACTTTAATTCAAGTGACAATTGTCGTCCCATTTATAGAAGCAAAATTAACTTCACGACACAGAGTGAAATTTTTCACTCCACGATATAGAGTGAAAGAATTCACTCTATAAGAATGAGAAGTCACTCTAATTCGAGTGACTTACTCTATTTTTCGAGTATGATCTTTACTCCGAGAAATTTAAAAAATAAGTTAAAATAAAAAGTTATATCTATAAAACGACACTTATTATCAATCCAATAAATTTGTAAAATAAACGCTTTCTTTTTATTAAAATCATCAAATAATTGTAAAATTAACGTAATATACGAAATTTTAACCAAACTTTTTTCATCATTTTCTATTATGTTAATTTTATGATTATTTGTTGATTGTGACAAGTAATTGTGACAGTAAAAAGACAATATTTAGAGCTTTTTAAAAATTTGCTGAATTGATTACAAATGATTATATGGATATATCTTTAACGTATAATGTAAAAATCGTGAGCATGCTATTTCTCGCTTCTGACGTCATCAAACAAAGACAACTGTTGAGGAAAGACAAACGTAATAGCACGGTAGAACTATAGTTTACATTTGAATTGCGCGGGCTTTCATGCTCGCGCACTCTAACACGCTCTCCTTCGCGCTCTCGAACGCGATTAGAGAATGGAGCGTATTGGAGCGTATTGGAGCGCTGTTGGAGCGATGTTGTACGTGCGAGGGATTTGTGGTGCGCATGGATGCGTAGCGCGCATCTCGTCCGGAGAGTGGTGGCGCAGGATGACTGCGCAGCAGAAGAAGGACGAAAAAGGGCGAGCTGCGCACGGAAACAAGAGGACAAAACACTCCTTGTTTCGTTCTGTACAAAACAACAGCCTTGTTCAAACAGAAAGGATTGATATCGCCAGAGGTTGGAGAGGTTACTAAAAAGGAGGCTCTGGGATAATAGTTGTTAGAAGGAGGTGCCTCTGTGAGACGTAAGTGTGAGTGATCTCTTAATACGAAAGTAAACTGTGTCCGCCATTAATCTATTGCAAGAGACGTCAATTATAACTCCTTCTATATTGCTGCGACGCAATAATTGAATGTGAGATTGTACATGTGGCAATTGCGCTGCATATTGATAGTGGCACGCAGTAATTAGTCTGAGTGTGGTTCTCTAGTGGCATTTGGGCTGCTAGACTGTAAGTCGCAAAATATACTTAGGTATTTTGCAGTTTGCAACGGAGCGCAAACCTTTCTTTTCTCTAGTGGCATTTGGGCTGCTAGACTGTGAGTCGCAAAATACACTTAGGTATTTTGCAGTTTGCAACGGAGCGCAAACGGCTAATTTCTAGCCAACTGCACTTGGGCAGAAGGCATAGGTGAAACCCGCTAAAGGAGCTGCTGGGATTTCACTATTAGGATACACTCGACTTTGTTGTGAGACGCTCGCACAAAGCTTTAAGCTGCAATCAGCTTCTAAAGTTAGCTGCTCGAGAGTGGCTAAATATTTATTTTCAGTTTGAGTCTAGTCATTTCATTCCACAAGAGCCATGATTTTAACATATATTGTTTCTGATTATTTAATACCCTTTGAGTTCTAAAATATAACTTCATATTAATTAAAAACGATTTGTTCTGATGTCAATTATTTGAAAACACCTTGTCCCAACGAATCCTAGTAGAAATATTCTTAACTGAACAACAACCTATGCAAATATTCAAGGGTATCTTGAAATTTTACACGATTATTTAAAAAATAATAATCTTTTTGTTGAAATTGACGTACTTTATCTCCATACATGTGTTGGCGTGACATCAAACAACTTATATATACATAGAAGGGGAAATATCTTTGCTTTATGTGAACCAAAAGTATGTTACAGTATTAAATGGATCCTATCTTATAATTTATAAATAATTTATGCTTCAGCAGTAATAATAAGAAGTTGTGTGATGTAACTTTTTATAAATAACATAACATCCCACACAGCACAATGTCCAAAATCGGGACATAAGACGTCTTGAATTCGCCTCTAAGACCGGCATTCATAGTCGAATTTTATTTCAAGATCGTCTTAAGTAATGTCTTAAAATGCGAATACGCTTCTGTGATTGGTTCATGACATCTTAAAACAGTACTTAAGATGATCTTAAATATAAGATCAGACTATGAATATCGCCCTAATGAATATCGCCTAAGACTTCAGAACATAAGATTTCTCTAAAACATAAAAAAAAATCTTTAAGACGTCTTATGTTTCGACTTTAAACGTTGTGTTGTGTGAGATTAGGGTACAATCGTGTACAGATTAATAAATATTTGTACCATTACAATAGATAATAAAATAGTGATTGACTTAAATTTTATTGATGTTTGAAGTGAATTAATTTTGAATACTTATATCTAATATATTCTTTTTATACTATATCAGAGTAACGCACTTTACCTCATGGAATAAAGGTATATTAAGATAAATTAGATTTAACGGTTTCTCGCACGTGATTACTGTGCAGAAAATAATATGCAGAAAATATTCCTATATAATTCCTATATAAAATTAATAATCTTTTCAATCAAAAAAGATGGATTCTTTAAAATATGCATTTCTTCGTAAAATGTAAAAAAGAAATTGATTTCCTAGATCCCCGAAATAATGATACTCTTTATCAAGAGAGCACTTTATTAAGTATTCAGTCACACTATGTCCTTTCTGAGATTTCTTTTGTCCGTTTTAGATAGGCCGAAATAAAGTAACAGGATAAGTCGTAGAATATTCGGAAAGTATAAAATTTTTCATTAGTTATAATAATAACTACATAATAACTACATAATAACTACATAATAAAATAACAGACGGGATAAGTCGTCAAATATTCGAAAAATATTGTAAAAATGTTTTATTAGTTTATATTAAATTATACATAATTTCAAAAATCTATAGTTCAAAGCGCATTAAAATAATTCGAAAAATTGACGAAGATATAGGTGAAAATGTGAAAGCGCACATAAATCATCGAGACAATAAGAAAACTTGCTATCTGTTGCGACGTGTTTGGGATCTGTTATGCACATTTCTGGCCAAAAATATTCTTTCACTCTATGTCCTTTTTGAAAGGTTTCTTTCATCCGTCTTTTGTTCTTTTATCTTTATCGCTTCTTAGCGCTTGTTCACAACCTTACTTTAAGGTCGATTTTTTAAAAAATAATCGACTGTAGTAAATCAATTTCTTACGGCTTACGTGTTACTTGAATGCACTTTCACATTTTCACCTATATCTTCGTCAATTTTTCGAATATTTTAAAGCAAGGTGGTATAGTGGTATAATATTTAGAGCATTTTAAAAATTTGCTGAATTGATTGCAAATGATTATATGGATTTATCTTTAACGTATGATGTAAAAATCGTGAGCATGCTATTTCTCGCTTCTGACGTCATCAAACAAAGACAACCTATGCAAGTACGCAGGGGCCTTAGTATCTTGAAATTTTACACGATTATTAAAAATATAATAATCTTTTTGTTGAAATTGACGTACTTTATCTGCATACATGCGTTGGCGTAACATCAAACAACTTATATATACATAGAAGGGGAAATACCTTTGCTTCATGTGAACCAAAAGTATGTTACAGTATCAAATGGATCCTACCTTATAATTTATAAATAATTTATGCTTCAGCAGTAATAATAAGAAGTTGTATGATGTAACTTTTAATAAATAACATAACATCCCACACAGCACAATCTCCAAAATCGGGACATAAGACGGCTTGAATTCGCCTCTAAGACCGGCATTCATAGTCGAATCTTATTTCAAGATCATCTTAAGTAGTCTTTTAATGCGAATACGCTTCTGTGATTAGTTCATGACATCTTAAAACAGTACTTAAGATGATCTTAAATATAAGATCGGACTATGAATATCGCTCTAATGAATATCGCCTAAGACTTCAGAACATAAGATTTCTCTAAAACATTAAAAAAAAATCGTTAAGACGTCTTATGTTTCGATTTTAGATATTGTGTTGTGTGAGATTAGGGTACAATCGTGTACAGATTAATAAATATTTGTACCATTACAAAAGATAATAAAATAGCGATTGACTTAAATTT
>NW_022639458.1:2260249-2260407 GCF_010583005.1 Odontomachus brunneus
GTTAAGACGTCTTATGTTTCGATTTTAGATATTGTGTTGTGTGAGATTAGGGTACAATCGTGTACAGATTAATAAATATTTGTACCATTACAAAAGATAATAAAATAGCGATTGACTTAAATTTTATTGATGTTTGAAGTGAATTAATTTTGAATACT
>NW_022639458.1:2260417-2260923 GCF_010583005.1 Odontomachus brunneus
TGATTAGGTGCGCTGCGAGAACTTAGTGCACCTTTTTTTGAAAGTCTTTCTTTTGTATTTAATGACTAGGACTATTTAAAATTGTTGCATAGAGCTCTAGAACTTTTCAAGAGAATATCAGAACTACAAAAAAAATGTCACATTTTGGAATATGGTGTGCCAAGGCTTGGCACACCATATTTAAAAATGTGACATTTTTTTTAAAGTTTTGATACTCTCTTGAAAAGTTCTAGAGCTCTTTGCAACAATTTTCAATAGTTCCGGTCATTAAATACAAAAAAATAGACTTTTAAAAAAAGGTGCGCTAAGTTTTCGAAGCGCACTTGATCAGTAAAATCAACTATTTCTTTAAAACTATTGTTATATATGATATAGAACTCTAGAACTATTGTAAAACAAACCGGAACTCTAAAGAAATAGTTAATTTAAATAGTTTTTTTGATTAGGTGCGCTGTGAGAACTTAGCGCACCTTTTTTTGAAAGTCTTTCTTTTGTATTTAATGACT
>NW_022639458.1:2261331-2262953 GCF_010583005.1 Odontomachus brunneus
AAAATTGTTGCATAGAGCTCTAGAACTTTTCAAGAGAGTATCAGAACTCTAAAAAAAATGTCACATTTTTGAATATGATGTGCCAAGTTCTCACAGACTTGGCACACCATATTTCAAAATGTGACATTTTTTTTAGAGTTCTGTTACTCTCTTGAAAAGTTCTAGAGCTCTATGCAACAATTTTATATAGTTCCGGTCATTAAATACAAAAAAATAGGTTTTTAAAAGAAGATGCGCTACGTTCTCGCAGCACACCTAATCAGTAAAATCAACTATTTCTTTAGAACTATTGTTATATATGATATAGAACTCTAGAACTATTGTAAAACAAACCAAAAACTCTAAAGAAATAGTTAATTTTACAGATTAGTTGCGCTGCGTGAACTTAGCGTACCTTTTTTTGAAAGTCTACTTTTTTGTATTTAATGACCGGAACTATTTAAAATTGTTGCATAGAGCTTTAGAACTTTTCAAGAGAGTATCAGAACTCTAAAGAAAATGTAACATTTTCAAATATGATGTGCCAAGACTTGGTGAACTTGTGCTTTCTACGCTAACGCGAAATTGTGCTTCTAGAAATTGTGCTCTCTACGCTAACGCGAAATAACTTATAACCTAGCATACCAGAGCCTACCTTCGGCCTATACGCAGAATAAGTACCACTCTGAATACGCGAGAATCCGTATATGCTACTATAACGGATCGCACGTTATGGGGCTGATTCTGCGATGTTGGAAAAATATATTCGAGGTACTGGGTGTGCTACAGAGTTACACAAACACCCGTTGTCACTCCGAAAACGATACAGAACGAAATAAGCATATCTGACGTAAATTTTGAAAATAGACATTTTCAAAGGCGAATATTTCTTTAAAAAACCCTAAAAAACAATACGAAATAGTGCTCTCTACGCTGAGGCGAAATAACTTATAACCTAACATAACATAGCCTACTTTCCGCCCATGCGCAGAATAAGTACCACTGTGCATGCGCGAGAATCCGTATGTGCTACTATGACAAATCTAATGTTATGGGGGTGATTTTGGGATATTGGAAAAATATTTTCAAGGTACTGGGTGTGCTACAGAGTCACACAAACACGCGTTGTCACACCGGAAACGATACAGAACGAAATAAGCATATCTGACGTAATTTTCGAAAATAGACCTTTTCAAAGGCGAATGTTTCTTTAGAAACCCCTAAAAAACTATCCGAAATAATGCTCTCTACGCTAACGCGAAATAACTTATAACCTATCATAACCCATCCTACTTTCGGCCTATGCGCAGAATAAGTACCACTGTGCATACGCAAGAATCCATATGTGCTACTATGACGGATCTAACGTTATGGGGGTGATTTTCGGATGTTGGAAAAATATTTTCAAGATACTCGGTGCGCTACAGTGTCACACAAACACGCGTTGTCACCCCGGAAACGATACAGAACGAAATAAGTATATCTGAATTAATTTTCGAAAATAGACCTTTTCAAAGGTGAATGTTTCTTTAGAAAACCCTAAAAAACTATCCGAAATAGTGCTCTCTACGCTAACGCGGAATAACTTATAACCTACCATAACATAGCCTACTTTCGGGCTAGGCGCAGAATATTTACCACTG
>NW_022639458.1:2263613-2264813 GCF_010583005.1 Odontomachus brunneus
GTGCATGCGCGACAATCCGTATGTGCTACTATGACAAATCTAACGTTATGGGGGTCATTTTGGGTTCTTGGAAAAATATTTTCAAGGTACTGGGTGTGCTACAGAGTCACAGAAACACCCGTGGTCAACTCGGAAACGATACAGAACGAAATAAGCATATCTGGAGTAATTCTCGAAAATAGACCTTTTCAAAGGCGAATGTTTCTTTAGAAAACCCTAAAAAACTATCCGAAATAGTACTCTTTATGCTAACGCGAAATAACTTATAACCTACCACAACATAGCCTACATTCGGGGTGTGCGCAGAATAAGTACCACTGTGCATGCGCGAGAATCCGTATGTGCTACTATGACGGATCTAACGTCATGGGGGTGATTTTGGGATGGTGGAAAAATATTTTCAAGGTACTGGGTGTGCTACAGAGTCACACAAGCACGCGTTGTCACCCAGGAAACGATAAAGAACAATATAAGCATATCTGACGTAATTTTCGAACATAGACATTTTCAAAGGCGAATGTTTCTTTAGAAAACTCTAAAAAACTATCCGAAATAGTGCTCTCGACGCTAACGCGAAATAACTTATAACCTACCATAACCCAGCCTACTTTCGGCCTATGCGCAGTATAAGTACCTCTCTGCATGCGCGAGAATCCGTATGTGCTACTATGACGGATCTAACGTTATGGGGGTGATTTTGGGATGTTGGAAAATTATTTTCAACGTACTGGGTGTGCTACAGAGTCACACAAGCACGAATTGTCACCCCGGAAACGATAAAGAACGATATAAGCATATCTGACGTAATTTTCGAAAATAGAATTTTCAAAGGCGAATGTTTCTTTAGAAAACTCTAAAAAACTATCCGAAATAGTGCTCTCGACGCTAACGCGAAATAACTTATAACCTATCATAACCCATCCTACTTTCGGCCTATGCCCAGAATAAGTACCACTGTGCATACGCGAGAATCCATATGTGCTCCTATGACGGATCTAACGTTATGGGGGTAATTCTGGGATGTTGGAAAAATATTTTTAACATACTGGGTGCACTACAAAGTCACACAAACACGCGTTTTCACCCCGGAAACGATACAGAACGCAATAAGCATATCTAACGTAATTTTCGAAAATAGACATTTTCAAAGGCGAATGTTTCTTTAGAAAACCCTAAAAAACTATCCGAAATAGTGCTCTC
>NW_022639458.1:2265757-2266722 GCF_010583005.1 Odontomachus brunneus
GGTGATTTTGGGATGTTGGAAAAATATTTTCAAGGTACTGGGTGTGCTGCTGAGTCACACAAACACGCGTTGACACCCCGGAAACGATACAGAACTAAATAAGCATATCTGACCTAATTTTCGAAAATAGACCTTTTCAAAGGCGAATGTTTCTTTAAAAATCCCTAAAAAACTGTCCGAAATAATGCTCTCTACGCTAACGCGAAATAACTTATAACCTACCATAACATAGCCTACTTTCGGCCTATGCGCAGAATAAGTACCACTGTGCATGCGCGAGAATCCGTATGTGCTACTATGACAAATCTAACGTTATGGGGGTGATTTTGGGATGTTGGAAAAATATTTTCAAGGTACTGGGCGTGCTACAGAGTCACACAAACACGCGTTGTCACCCCGGAAACGATTCAGAACGAAATAAGCACATCTGACGTAATTTTTGAAAATAGATCTTTTCAAAGGCGAATGTTTTTGTAACCTTTAGAGAGCCGGGATTTGAGAGGGCATATCCGCCTTAGTAAAGTGGTAAAAAAGTTATCTTATATCATGGATTGACCATACATTAAGTATCGATCATGGGTAGCGCCAATATATTGGCTTTCCGGTCTGGAAGGGATCAGCCCATATATAAAATTTCAAATTCGAAAAAAATACTTCTTTCACATCAATTTGTAAGTGTAAATATGCGTTTCCGATGTATTTTTCGACGTAGAATCCAAATCTGATGTCAAAAATACAATAAACATGAAAACAACTATAAAATTACAAAAACTGCCCCTTTTATCACGTAATTTTAATTTTTTTTATTTGAAAGTGCAGATATATGTTTCCGATGTATTTTTCGACGTAGAATCCAAATCTGATGTCAAAAATACAATAAACATGAAAACAACTATAAAATTACAAAAACTGCCCCTTTTATCACGTAATTTTAATTTTTTTTATTTGAAAGTGCAGATATATGT
>NW_022639458.1:2266732-2312756 GCF_010583005.1 Odontomachus brunneus
CTATAAAATTACAAAAACTACCCCTTTTATCACGCAATTTTAATTTTTTTTATTTGAAAGTGCAGATATATGTTTCCGATGTATTTTTCGATGTAGAGTCAAAATCCAATGTCAAAAACACAATACACCTGGACATAACCCCTATAATATTACAAAAACTACCCCTTTCATCATGTATGATTTCGAAACACCCTCTTCTTTTGAACACGGGCTTAGGACCGGCTGTGGCAGAATTATGTTTCTTTTTTTTTTATTTTTTTATTTTTTTATTTTTTTATTTTTAATTGTTTTTTTTATTTTTTTTTGTTTTTTCATTTTTTTTATTTTTTTTGTTTTTTTTGTTCATTTTCTGATTTTTTTAAAATTCTTTTATTGTTTTTTTTTTTAATTTTATAAATTACGACAATGATCGTTTGATGTGGTAAATTTCAAAGCAAGGTTCAATGCATAAAGTTTTACAACATACTTAATACTCATATGATGATCGACTTCTCTTTTTGTGTATACTGCATAGAACACATTGACGTGATACCGTTTTACTATCATCTGAAGCTTGAATTTTTCTGGGGAAATATCGTCCATTTAGTCTAAGATTAGACGAAATAAATGATGAAACTTCTTGAGAATTTTCTTTCAAAATATCTCTTACAACGCTCAATCGAAAATCAGGAAACGAAATCGCATTTTGAAGTGAGCATCTTGAATAAACTGTGGGCAATTATCAATATCAAATCAATAAAATGAAAAAACAATTTTCTATACCATTTCATACATTTTCTAATAGATTTTGTCAAAGATAATTGTCTGTCGATATCATCGATTTTGCCCATATTTTTGTTATAATCCACAATACAAACGTGTTTTATAATATCTTCATCGGTTTTGTAGTTTTTCCTACCAGTTTTACAAAACTGGTGTTCGTGAATACTTATCAATACATAAACTTCCTTTTTATCCATCCATTTGATTACCATCCAAGAATCGGTGTGGGCAACTTCTGTTTCACCACGATTTAGCTTTGAACTAAGAGTTGGCATTCCTTTACGATTTTTTTTTACAGTTCCACAAAGACCAGTATTTCTGTCATGTAAGTAGTCTGACAGTTGTGGAGATGTATACCAATTATCAGTATATAACACACGCCCTTCGTTACAATAAGGTTGCATGAAATGTGCAACAATGTCACCAGAAACGCCTAAATCAAATTTCTCATAATCAGTGTCTGAGCCAGTATATACTATAAAATCTAAGAGAAATCCTGTTTCGCAGTCCGCTAATTCAAATATCTTGATACCAAATCGATGTCTCTTCAATGGTAAGAATTGTTTGAATTTTAGCTTCCCTTTCCATAAGACTAAACTTTCGTCAATGCAAAGCTTTTCACCAGCAATAATAGTATTACTAAACTTTTCTTTCAAATGATCTATCACTGGTTTGATTTTTTTCAAAGGATGATTGGAAACTTCTTCATTATTAGAAAAGTGAAGGTATCGTAAAATTTGAAGATATCTATTTCGAGATAGACTTTCGCCGTATATTGGAGTGTATAGCAGTGGATCTCGGCTCCAATAATCCTTCAGTTGCCCTTTTACAACATGACCCATGTTTATTGATAAAGCAATGATTATCCATAATTCGTCTTCAGTGATAGGAGTCCACGGCTTCATATGTATTCGATCCGGTTCGGAATTTTGTTCTTGAAAAAGATTGGTTTATTCTACAATCAAATTTACAAGAAATGTATCAAAAAAATATTTCAAACATTCTAATGGAGTAGGTTCGTCTAGAGACACGTGATCACGAATATGTGCTTCACCAGTAAAAGTTTTTATAGATGGGTAAAAATAAGGATCATAGTGTACATCTGGTATATTCTCATCACGTTCGTTATCAAGTAAATCGACATCACATGCAATAGTTCTGTCTGTAATAACTTCTTCTTCAGGCTCTGACTCTCCACTACTCCAAGCTTCGTCATCACCTGTATTCATTGTATAGCAAAAGTAATAAAGTACGAGGAAGATAGAAAGTAATGGAAAATGTTGTATCAACACAAGTGAAAAAATAAGTGTATCTCAAGCCTGACCTAACAGAGAACGCGAGGCGACAGGTGCTCTTACGCGCCGTTCTCACGTATGGCAAGGACGGACGACGATAAACTGGCAGGCCTAATCAATGAATATATTTTTGATCTGCTATTTACAATTTTGCCAAATTGTTTTACTAATAAATAGCAACTTCAAAAACCCCAAATGAAAATAAATTTGTTTATAATTGCAGCCGCACGCGAATTAAGCCATGTATTTATTTTAGAATGTCTCACATGAAAATTAGGGGTACGGGGTGAGTGGGGGGGAGGGCAAATTTACATTAAATAATATTAGAAATTGCTAATAATATTAAGAAAATGAATATTTAATTTAAAAAAAATTGAACAAGTTATTCTGGTGCGCCAAAATATTGGTTTTCCGGACCTCTAAAGGTTAAGAAAAAGAATCTTAATTAACGAGTGTTTACACGACCTTACTGCAATTGTCACTATCAATTAATGCTTCCTCATCAATCGGAATCTCCTCATAGTCGTATGCAACATGCATCAACTAGTTCAACTAAAGTTCCGGGATTCAAATTTTATCTCATCATCAAAATACTGCACGAGATACCACGTAATGGCTTAGTTCTGATCACAGCCATATTTAATGCCCTTCTTTGAATAGCTTCCGTAGGAAAACAAAGCCGGAGTCGTCTTCTAAGTTACGAAAGGCGGCGAGCAAGCTCATTATTTAACAATATTATCAGAAAATAGCTTTCTTGATCGTTGAGCAAAAATCAAATATTTCTAATAACTCGTACACAACAATATAACAGTTAGTAACTGAATATTTATCTCTGGCCATGTTTATAAAATACCAGTAATTTCTCGTAAGCTCCAATTTTTAAGTAGTTTTCAATTCCACACTATCAAGGAGAGACTGTAAGATAGTTATAGAAACATCAAAATATGTCGATTGAATTGCTATTACCAAACAATTTAAATTCTTGCTACAACTTATGAAGTCATAGAGCTCGAAACCAAATGAATATCGATTAGATGGAGACCATTATAATATTTTCGTTAACATTATAAATTTATGTTAGAAAATCCGTCATTAAAACTGAGATATCACTTGTTAATACAAGTAATACTTGTTATAATTAAAAGAAATTATAGAAGCGATGGATAAATAAAATTTTTCAAAATAAATTTTAAAATCTTCTCCTCCTCCTCCTCTTCTTCGATAACATCAGACGAAATAATAAATTCCCCAGAGAAATCAGAAATCTATAACTAATACAATTAAAAATTTTACTTTCTATGCTATTGGTAATTAATCGAGTTCCGCACCATCGAAAATGAATGACTGTCATTCGCACCTAAACTCAATAATTCCTAATATCACATAGAGTTAATAGTACTCGATGATATTAAAAATCAATAGCTAACCATTTTATCGAACACCAATAACTTCTCGTAAGCTCTAATTTTCAAGTAGTTTTCAATTCCATACTCTCAAGAATATATTGTAAGATAATTATAAGTACATTATAAAAATATATTGATTAAATTGTTTTTGCTAAACAATGTAAATTCTTGCTATAATTTATAAAGTCATACAGTTCGAAGATAACTATTCGTTGCGATAATAAATTCCTAGAAAGAATAGAAATCATCCACACGGGAAGAATGAAGTTGACTTCCCTTTATAAACGGAAGTCTACAAAATTCATTTTCTTTCGCTACGCGCAGTAATACAGCATAACTATTCCATTCAGAAATGACAATGCGATGGGAAGCATAGTAATTTGAATTCCTTCACGTTTTGCGAAATACCTTTAAGGCGTGTGCAAAAGTAAAGTAAATTCGCACGGTTTTGATTCGTCTTGCAATTGACAGGTCAATTTCATTTCAAGAAATTTTTTATTTGTAATAAGAAGTCATCTCCGAGCATCAATTCAATGTTACATATGTTACGGACAGTGTCCGCCGATCTTAGCCGACAATCGGAATTGTGTCACGGGAACGTGGCTACTGCTATCTTGAAGTGACAGCTCGCGAACGTATCCGGAGTAACGAGGGAAAAACAATGTTTGACACGAAGGTTGATTGCGTATCATAAAATTTAATAAAATTCAATGAAAATTTCAAGTAACAAACATAGTGTTCACTACCTTTACAGTAGAAAAACTACGAAATTTTACTTACACGAGACTGTATTGCGGGAAATTCAGTATTAAGGTTTTTATTTAAAACAGAAGCCGAATAATGAATTTAACGTTCATAAAAGTATTTAATGAAAATAACATTGATAATAATGAGAAATGATTAATAAATTTAATTGAGTAATTTAATTACTTGCAATTATCATGATTATGATTATGTCTTATTATTCCGAAAGAATACGGTGCAATATATTAATAAAATAAAAATAATACTTGTAATAAGATCATTAATAACTACTATAAAAAAAATATAAAGAATGAAACAAAGAATGGAATAAACGATATATACAAAAATCTAGATTATCTTTATCTATTTATCTATTAAATGTAGATATTCAAGTTATTAATTTCTATAAAGTGTGAATAGCACTGCCATCTATAGTGAGACTTCAAAAAATGTCAGCTCGATCGAAATATTACCTACAGAGAATTAAGTAAAATTATATTTCAATGGATTACTTTATTTCAATTTAAGTTACATTGCTCGAAAAAAAAAACTAATACCATTAGTATAAGTTGATACTCGGAAATATTCAGCTATTTATGGGTGTTCAAATTCATGAAATATCTAAAATGATACGAATCAATGATCCATAATAAAAAACTGCGAATAATATTCGGGAATACTTACTTATCATCTGTTATTGATTTTCATAACAGCTGATTTCATTTTTTGTTTTCCTACTACAGCCAATAACAATAATACTCTAATACTTCGGTATAATTTGCAGAATAATTGAGTACTCAGACACATGAGAATATTCGAAAGACTTAAGGGGATGCCGGAGCGAGCGACGAACTTGATAAGCGTCGATAACGTAGAGCGATCATCAAAAAATAGAAAACATTATCATCATTTACCGACGATATCGAATTTATGTATACTTATGAAATAAAGACGATCGTCACTAACATGATACCGCTATCATCTTTTCACAAATGTTATGTAAGTGTGTGTGCTACATTGTTATTTAAATTTTCTTACACATAGACGTTACGTAAATGTGAATGCCACGTTGCCGATATTTGCATTCTCTCCAAAATAGGCCCTTGTTACTTTTCTGATGAATTCTTCAAACCGCTTGTGTACTGAGTGTATCAAAAAAAAGAATTTTTAGAGAAGAGTATTGTAGGCGCAAGCGTAGTTTGCGCATAATTTTTTGAAAAATACGTTACCTATTATTTGAGATTTAATATAATTAACAACGGTAATTTGAGTTGTCATTTTCATTTTGCACCGACCAATGTTACACTTTATTTTCGCACGTAATTTTATCATATAAATTAGAGCAGTCAGTACGCTGTAATTTTTGAAAAATGAAATCAGTGTCACGATAGCAATAGTTCCACATCGTTTTCATCCTTGAGGCAGAAATGCCCTATTTCATTTATGCATGTACTTTTACTATATAAAAGCATTTTTAATTTGGTCAAGTAAACACAAAGTAAAATTTGTTGGGAAATGTTAACGTGATACCGAATACTTTTGCAAAACTATTGTCTCGTGCTGATTCGACAAAATTAAAAACCCTTTTGCCCTTGGTGAACGTACGTGCGAAAATGGAGCGGAGCATCCATCAACATGAGAAAACGATAAGAAACAGTTACTATCACGATATCGAATCTTTCTGCAAAGTTTACTTTTTTCTACCTGCATCGAATTAAAAACCCTTTTACATGATAAAATTACATGCGAAAACGAAGCGGAATATCCATCAATATATGAGATAAAAACGATAAGGAACGGTTATTATCACGATATCGAATCTTTCTGTAAAGATTACTTTTTTCTACTTCCGTCAAATAAAAAACCTCTTTGCATGGTGAAAGTACGTGCGAAAATGAAGCGGAGCATCCCACGTGATTCGGGAGACAATGCAGAGCGAAATAGTCAAACTTTACGTCATTTTCGAAAATACATCTTTGCGAACGCAAAAATTACTTAAAAAACTGTAAGATATCCTAGAATGTGTTCTAGATGCTAACATTATATGACCTAAATAACCTGCAATAACATAATCGATTTTCGGCCAATGCGCGAGAATCCGACATTCCTACGATGTTACGCTAGATCTAACGTTATTAAAGCGACTTTGGGCTATTAGAAAATTATTTCCAAGATTCTGGGTATATTACTAAGGGAGTAGAGTGACATTAACGCACATTGTTATCCAAGAGACGATGCAGAGCGAAATACGCACACTTTACGTCATTTACGGAAATACACCTTTGCAAAACGCAAAAATTTCGTCAAGAATCTTTAAAAAAATCATCCCAGGCTTAACTAACACGGCTTAATAAATTAGCGAAAACTCAAAATACTTCGGTTCGAATCTCGGTTTAATAATTTAGCGGAAACACAAAACATATCGGTTCGAATCTTGGCTTAATAATTTAGCGGGAAATCGAAACATTTCGACTCGAGTATCAGCTTAATAATTTAATTTATTGTCTTTAATTTGTCGAAATCTAATTTATCGTCTTGTCAACAACAAACGCGTATACATAAGAAAATATCTCCGAAGAGATAGTATATCGTATACAGAGTGTCCCGCCACTACCGCATTATCTCTTAAGGATAGATTCTTGAGGTAATTTGAAGAAAAAAATCCTAATGCAAAAATGTCGAGGCTATAATATTTTTCAAATTATAAACGATTAAATTTAATCAATTATATTGGCTAAAGTACGCGCGCTCAGGTATGGTACAATACACAATGGTACAGGTGCATGCGCATAAGTGAGAATTTGCATAAGATATGAAATTAGTTGTAATCCCTGAAAAAAATGTCAAATGTGTGAGCTTACTGATTCTCATAAATGTATTGTGTGATATTTTATTCATAACATTTTGACGAGATTGTTATTATTTGCGATATGTTTATTTAAATGATAGAAAAGGCAGATTATTATTACATATATTATTGTATGTATAGAACTTCCGTATCAATATTTGGAAAAGAGACGACATACACCTGTACCACTATGTGTACCGTACCTGAGCGCGCGTACTTTAGCTAGTAGAATTGGTCAGCTTTAATCGTTTATAATTTGAAAAGTATTATAATCTCGCCATTTTTATATTAGGATTTTCTTATTCAAATTACTTCAGGAATCTGCCCTTAAGAGATAACGCCATAGTGACGGGACACCCTGTACAATATGACATAACAAGTTATGAAGTACTTTAATCAAACAGTATATATAGATCATATATAGATCATATATATAATATATATAAAACATATATAGTGCATAAAAAAGCTTATATAAACATATACAGAACATATAAATATTACATGTTGAAATATATCAGTTAAAATATATCAGTATCATCAAGTAATAATCCCACGAGAAGGAAGCCTGCCGAGTCGAAATTTCAATTGACCATTGTTATGCAAGAATGATCCAATTCAAAAAATTATAACCTTTTATCAATGGATACTCCTCCATTCCCATCTTTTTAAACCAAACAAAAAAAATTCAAGCCTTACAAATGCTTGAAATAAATTAAGAAACAGTTCTTTTATTTTTTACCAGTCGTGTTTTTTTGCACATATTTCTAAAGACTGAGTTTGTCGGTACTCTTAAAGAAATGGAAATGCTTAACTCGTTGAACTATTGCGAAAATTTCAGAGCTGAATTCTTTGGTTGGATCATTCTTATGTAACTCCGGCGAACTGCAAATTCCAATTCTTACTTTACTTCCCGTCGGACCCAATGCGATTTACGTCTACGTGCATGCAATCTACGTAAAGTGACGCTTCGTGTCTACTATATGAGCGTCTAAATTGAGCGCTCACCATTGCGCGTCGTCCCACGGTGTCCAGGGTCCACCAGCCATCCTGTCGCTGCATCTAATACTGCAATGGTCCTCGCATCCCACGTCGCCTGTAATTCACTCCCGACCGCGGTAATCTAACGGAGATTTTACGAAAAATCCCGTCTCTCTTGGGGGATACAATCCGAGTTGCGAATTGCGTATGAAATATCGCGAACTGCGTGTTCGAGGAAATGTCGGCCTTTTGGATAAACAACGAGTATGTGCGATGAATTCAGTAACGGTCCGATCGAGTTGTAGTGTATCGCTTTGATACACGCGCGACGCGAATGGCTTACGAAGAAAATGAAATTCGCGAGCGAGGGAAACACGCGACGCGAATCGAAAGTCGATCTCGCGAAATCTTCCGACGCGTGGATGAAGTAATCTGTGCAAAATTCTCACGTCCGACACGGAATATCCCTAATGTAACGTTTCGATGGTACAGCGTAGTAGACTGTAATACAGCTCCACAATATTTTTGTGGATAACAGCTCCGCAATATTTTTGCAGATAACAATTCCGCAATACTTTTGCGGATAACAACTCCGCAATATTTCTGCGAAGTTCGCTCGCGATTCTTCCGCAAATATAATCCGATGAAATTCGCAAATCAAATTAATAATCGCAAACGTAGTGAATGAAAAATCAAGAACTACGAAAATAGTGACGATAGAGATAAAGATTATATTCAAAATTCACGTGAAAAAAATGTTACCGCGTGAGACGTCTGTCTTCGTTCGATGGAACTTGTCGCGCGCCGCATAAGTAAACAAACAACTGCTCGCATGTCTGACTTGTGTACATACATCGCGTTTTTTTCGCGAAGGATCAACGTTTGCTAGCATTGTCTCTATTGTGTCCCGCGTTAGAAAACTCTAAGTGAAAAATTAAAACCTGTAAATTTTTTGACGATTGAAATTAATTTTGCGAGCAGTTTACATGACCACGTTAGATCGCTTTGCCACACGATATCAAATTTTACTTAATAACGAACTCTACTTTATGAAATGCAATCGCGATTCAAATTCATGGGAGAAAATTGAGAAAATTAACGACCGGCGGAAGATCTATGACGCGGGTGATGTAACTGCGCATTTTCTGTGGCACAATCTCTGTGGCGCAATTTCTTGAGTGCGCATTGGCGCACTACTCCAGACACCTGGAAGATCGCATTCAATAAAACTGAATAATTTTACAAAATCTGAAATGTTCAAAGCGTATATTCAATACTTTAAGCATCTACCAGATAGTATAGTATAGGGGATAGTATAGTATAGTATTGGGATATAGTATAGTTAATCAAAATTTCCTCCGACGAAAATCGTCGACCAATCAATTATCTAAGTTAATCAATTAATAAATATATGTACATTGGGAAAAAACTACTTGAAAATTTATTTGTCAAATTTATGTAGTATATACATTACTAAATTGTTCTTTGAAAAAGAGATCTTCCAAATGTTTCGAGCAGCTTTTTATTGGACGGCACATACGCATACTATAACTACAGCAAAGTAAATCGCATTGATTTATAAGCATGCACTACATCGAAAGACTTTTTGTCTTCCTATTATCAATATGTTTCTTGTTTTGACTCACCGAACCGCCGATCAGGGCAGCCACGTTCTGCTTTCATTTCTGAAACAGAAAAATGCCGTTTCGTCGATTAGATTTGTGCATTGAGTGGATTTGAATGAAAAAGTTTGAAAGATTAAAAAAAAAAAAATAAGCGCGATATTTCTCACGCTGAGAGAATTTTTCGGAACGCATTTACATTAAAATATTCCACTTTCTTTTTGCTCGACGTTGCAAATAAATCTCTTAGTTAGAACAAATCAACATTTTTCAAGTGGAGATGTTACCCAGAAAAATTCTCCCCGCGTGTAATTACAATTTAACGCGATCTTTGATTCAATTAAAAATTATCTAAATTTTGAGTAACAAAATTATCAATCTTGTCGGATTTCTAATTATGAATACTAATTAGTGATGCTCACCTTCGAGCAGACCCCGCTCGGCCCGAGTCGGATCCTCCGGCGCAGCCCCTAAGAGTTGGCTGTTCGTCTGCTTCGTCTCTGCAACAGAAAGCATATTTACTTTAGTATTACACACGACAATGGTGGCATTAAAGAACTTGATTCCAAACAAAAGAATTTACAGTTTCATTGGATTTCTAATTACGAATTTAAATCAGTAAAACTCACTTTTGCGCCAACTCTGCCAGGCCCGAGCTGGATCTTCCGGCGCGACATCCCCCAGGCATCGCATCCCCTAGAGCCACATAACTACGTCTTCTCTATTAGATCTCTGTGACAGAAATTTAATTTAATTTAGTATTAATTAGTAATTTAATAAATTAGTATCAAATAGTTATACGCGACAGCAAGACGGTGAAAGAAATTGTAACGGCACGTTCGAGTTCCTTTCCAATGCGCAATAAAAAATAAATAAACAGTAGCCGAACAAGGAAGTAATAATATCCGATTAATTATTAGATGATGATAATAATCTCTGATCGACAACCATATAATAATGTCCGGTAGTATCAATTTTTTACACACGAGAACAAGACGAGGAAATTGTCGTAACAACACGCTCAAGTTGCTTCCCAATACGTAATAAAAATAGTTAAATGACAACCGAATAAAGAAATAATAATACTCAAATAATAAATGGATGATGATAATATTTGATCGACATTGAAGAACTCGAGCGCAACTTTTCTCTAACATGTAAAAAAGTAAATGACACGCGATAATTACCTGCTGCGGTAAAGCTCACAACACCTGCTCGCGTAATAAGTACGCGTCTCAATTCGTGTTAATTATCGCTTGAATTATGGCGAAGTCAAAATGCGATATTAAAAATCGGCGCGAAATAATTTAGAAAATAACGCGGCAGCTCCCGATGTATTCGTCTCGATGGTTGAGAGTGTAATAGCGTGACGCTCGAGAACGTATTCGCGCACGCGTGTTTACATGACCGGCCGCGCGCCCCCCTCTCCCTCCCCAAGCGCCGCCAGTCAATGTCCCGAGCAGGCCGTTACGACGATCGGGCTACCTAGCATTTGTGGAGCTTAGAGTTTTTGTTAGAACCGTTGCCCAGGTATTGTTATTACCGATCATTCGATCATCGTTATTCCGTTATTATCCACTCGTGGATATTATCACATGATTGTCGAGCAGATATTATTATCACTATCATTTAATATTCGAGTATTATTATTTCTTTATTCGATTATTATTTAATTTATTCGGCTATTATTTAATTAATGCTATTACGCATAGAAAAGCAACTCGGGCGTGCCGTTACGACAATTTACCTCGTCTTTAATCAGTTATTATTGCCGTTGCTTAGTTATTGTTATTCATTGTTATTTCCAATTATTCGATTATCGCTTCAGTTATTATCCGCTCGCGGCTATTATCACATAATTGTCGATCTGGTATTATTATCACTACCATTTGTTATTCGAATATTATTACTCTTTTATAATAATTATAATATCTGCTCGAAAATCGTGTGATAATAACCGCGAGCTATTATTTATTGTTTTATATTGTCCAGTTTCCAAATCTTTTTTCCTTGCAAAATTACGCAGAACGCAGCGCGAGAAAGACGAGATTGATCAAAGATGATTTAGTTTTGCGATAATATCGTCGCTAACTCGCTTCGTATCTACGTCGCGCGGTCCACTCATCAGTGGTAAGACAAGAATATCCATACAGCATAAAGGACACAAGGTGTCCTTGATATCAATGTGGAGATCATTGGAGTGTGCTCTGTTATGCAGAATTCACACCGCGTCCGATGTCCGACGTACGACATCCGATATCCAATAAAAGAATAGCTTTCCAATGTAGAATTGAATTCTATATTAGAAAGCTGTTCTCCTATTGGATATCGGACGTCGTAGTCGCACATCGATCGCGATGTGAATCCTGCAATATAGTCGATAATTACTTAAGATCGGACTATGAATATCGGTCCCATTCTAATGGAGGATTCACACCGCGTCCAATCGATGTCCGATGTACGACGTCCGATATCCAATAGGAGAACAGCTTTCTAATATAGAATTCAATTCTACATTGGAAAGCTATTCTTTTATTGGATATCAGATGTCATACGTCGGACATCGGATGCGGTGTGAATCCTGCATTATTGCTTATAGCCTGTAGCTGTGCAAGGGCTCTAACTTATATTGGTGCCGCTATTTTATGGGCCCTCATCCCGTGGGCCAATCACGCGGAAACCTTCAATGGTCAGTTTCTGCTGAGGGTCTCTAGCACCTAGCTCTGACAATTGAGATCAGGCTGATAGCCGCTCTCAGGTTTCTCTCTGTTTATAGTAAAGTGAATTTGTTGGACTTGTCATAAAATATATTTTTGTTTTAAATATGGAGAAAAATATTACCAAAATAGTAGATGTATCATGGAGATTTGGAGGTGAGATTATTTTACGTAAATATTGTACAATGTTAGAAAGAAAGGGTTGGGGTGAATATCAATGTATAGTGAATTTTCTTATTACTATATATATATATATATTTGTCAATATTTGGTCTGTTTTTTTCAGCTGCACTGCTGAACTGGTGCAATAAGTTAAAGTGAGACAAGTATGTTTTCTCACTCAGAACAGACCAATTATTATTATTGTCATTGTTCATGCTATTAGATATTTCCCTCTCTTAGCTTTTAGATATAATCGTTTATTTTTTAGATCAAAATTGTATTAAACATAATAGTTATTATTTTCTTATTATTTATTCTCTTCTATTTTATTACTAATATTACTAGTCAACACTTGTAAGTTGATTATGTCTTCTAATTAAATCTAACAATAAATAACACAACACACATATTGATTACTTTTATTTCCAATACTATATCTTAGTCTGTAACAATGTGGATAACACTTAATAATTAATGAATAAATATACTATTTTTTTAATTGTTTATAGTGATTGCAGCAAGTACATATTCTGACGAAGAGACAAGATCATATCTGCAACTTCAATTATATCTTGAAAATAATGGGAAAATCAAGAACGTGTTTACTGAAATGACAATAGCGCAGTTTTACAGATTTCTATATGACTTAGAAAAGGCGGAACTTGATCTTAAATAATTGTCGTGATCAAATCGATATATCAAGTTTATTCTATCGTGTTCAATAAAAACTTTATTATTCTCCATCCAATCTCTCTTTAGATATATTTCATAAAATTTCATCACATTATATGTTACAAAATAATTGGAATATCTAAATGTTATAAACTATACAACTTCTCATAATAAATTATTTTATTATTATATATTTTTTAAAATAAATTTTATAATTTATATACATCACTGTTTAAATGAAAATTCTTCTAAACTCACTTCTAGAATAGTTCTGTCAGCATAAACAGATGCAGTTTTATACCTGCATACCTGAGTATCCATCTGATACTGAAATTCGTCAGTATTAATCAGACGCTTGAGTATTATCCAAAATAATCAGATACTCGAATTGAAAAAAGTGACCTTTAATGTAATGTTCATTTACCATCATTATTGATTTCTGTAGCAACTGACTTTGTTTTTCTCTCATACTGTGTATAGTAATCATAATTCTCAAGTAATTTATGCAAGAATTAAGTATCTAAGAAATACTCAAAAGATATTTGATATTCGATATGCAAATTACATTCAAGTATTCGAAGACCTAGATACGCAATCTTTCGCAGCTTAAAGTCAACTGCTTTGAAACAAAGCTCATGTTTCATTTATCAAAACGAACTTTAGATGCCTTTCTCAGTTGAATTACAATTGCAAATATAATATCACAATTTTTATTATAAAAGGTTATCTCTATTAAACTGTATCGTGTCTTAAGATAAATCCTAATTTAATTCTTCAACTGAAATCTAATTATAAATCTATAGACAGACTTCTGAAATTTTTTTTTCGATATTTTAAATATTGATGTCCTCTTATCAATAAAATTTTATACAACATCCCTTTTTAAAATAAAAACAATGAAAAACAAAAATTATCCAAATAAATAATAATCAGTCAAGAATCAAATTTAACAAATACATGTTATTCCCAAAATACAAAAGGCGCGATCTTTGGTAGAGGTTTGCTGCCATAAATACACTATAATTTATCATAGTAAAAGTTTATTATAGTAGAAAAATAATTAAAATAAATAATATGTATAATTCATACCTTGAGAGATTATTATTCCTCCCTGTTTTAGAAAAATAGTGTAGCTTGTTCATAGCTACATTGTTCTTTGATTAAACTAATTTCACATATTGATGATCTTCTCTCTTGAATAATAAAAATATCACATCTTATAATATTATATCTCACTGAGACACAAATAATTGTATTATCAATATCCTCCAGATTTTTCATGCAGTTTCTGTTCTGAAGAATGTATGATCTGAAAGCAATATATAATAAATTTTATAATTAAATAGAGACATCCATCCTGCTGTGGCAAAATAGTAGGAGAGTGTATTATTTACAACTATTTGTAAATAATATGTATTGGCATCTGTAAATACAGATGCAGCTGGTTTTATAAGGAATAAAATGTGTGAAGCGCTGGAAATAAAAGTAAACTACGTTGAGTTTCAAAAAATTTTCAATCACTCAGGGAATTGCTATTTTTATAACATGAATAGACTATACATAATGATATATCTATTTCCTACTTTTATTGTTACGTTGCACTAGTACGATCTAAAGTCAAATACCGAGTTGGAATTGTATTTCGGCATAATTTGGGTTTTTCTCGAAAAACCTATACGTAACTTGATCTGTATCTTGTATATTTGTATTTTCAGCGTTTTTCGAATTATTGTGCCGACAGTATATATAAAAGTGAGAAACTTTATTTATTCTTCCAACAATATACATTTCATATTTGACTATCTATATTTCTCGATATCCAAAATAATTATACAGTCATTACATTTAGATGATAAATAATTTAATAATTAAGGTATGTTTATTTACAATGAAAAGATCTTCGTATATATAAAAAAGAATTTAACGCATTCAGTTACATATATGTAATTCATGATAAAAGTATTTATGTTATCAAATACTTGTATGTATCTAAATCTCTATTATATAAAACTAACAAGTTTCTATGATGAGCCTGAGATTTACCATCAATATTGTCTACCATCATAAAATCGTCCCAATCTTTTCATATATTAATAAACTACGCATTACCTTACATGTATGTGTGTATTAACTGTATATATTTATAACAAGAAAAAGGAGAAAAAGATTTTTCGAAAAAAGGAAGGTGTAAATTTAAAGTTTATCACTTTAATACTGTGTTATGAAATACTAGTATGAGAATGTCGTTGAATCAATGGAAACAAGAACAATAAGCCGTATTTCAAGCGCATTTCAAAGCAATAAATATAACAGTATTTAACTTAAAACTGTAACGAATGCGAAGCCTGACTGATCTGATCCCTGATATCTAAAACAAGGAAAGAGGAACGAACGTGTTAGGATAGGCGATGTACGTGTTATGTCTAGGCTTGTGACAAAAGGGTCTTACAGTTCCACTACCTCTGTAAACCCTAGGAAAAAGCGGACTAGTTGGAGCACCTCTTTGGTTATTAGGCTCTGCTAATGCTAGCGCAGGATTTGTTTGTTCGGATGATGACTCTGTATCTTCTAGCTTCAGCGCGTCGCTTTGTTGAAAGGACTTGCCTCTTTCCGCTTTTTGCTGAATAGACTCTAACACTGGTTGAATTGCACCGAGCAGCGGACGTTTAGACGGCTCCCCAGACCAACATTGCTCCATCAATGTCCAGCACTCCTCGTCGAAACGTGACAATTTTTCAGGCCTGATACCTAAGATGAACATTAAAGTTTTTGTTTTTTCGCTGTAGCCATATTGTGATTATAACGTTAGAAGCTAAATAGAAAAAGATAAATAGTAAGTTTTATCTCAACAAACTTCTTTGATGATTTACTTTCTTGTACGTACATTAGTTCATTTTGATCAACAAACAAACGTATTTTTATGTTAATTCAATTTACATACAATAGAGAAATAAAGCATTACCTTTCCGTACGTTTATCCACAATTGCTCCTTGTTATGAAATTGCTCAAAAGCATACGGTAGTCGAACATTACCGGCACATATATACCAAAACAAGATTCCGAAGGCATATACATCGACACTACTATCATAATGACCAGATAGAAGTTCCGGTGCCATATGGATTGGCGTTCCTACAATACTACCAGACATCATAGCTTCTGTGATACAAAATCCGAGATCTGTTAGTTTAGCCCTATTTTCCGTATCGAGCAAGACATTCTTCAGTTTGATATCTCGATGTACTAGGCCTTGCGAGTGAAGATAGCGTATCGCTTCCAACACGTCTATCGCTACTTGTATACGTTCCAGCCATGAAAGACCAGTGCGTAAGCCACAGTACAAATCGCGACTTAGTCGATCAGTGATTAACAAGACAGCTCCTGATCCGAATCCTCCGCCGTACGATAGATCTATGATCGATCCACGAAGTTTTACTATTCTCTTGTGATCCGGTATCGATCTAGTGTAGTAAACTTCCATCGCAAGATCGTTCCAGTGCCTTTCGTCCGGCGGTACGACCGATTTGATTGCACACGGACCTGGGGCTCCACCCCAGCCGTCGCACGAGTAAACTACTCCGTATTGTCCTCTTCCGATCTCCTTGCCGCATTGCGGGATACCGAAACGAACTGTGTCCATCATGGACATGGATTCCAACGCGAGTTTAGCTAATTTAGGCGCATGGTACTTTCGTATAGCTATCCTCTGTTCCTCTGTCCTCTCCAGATTTCCCGAATAATAGTTCTCCAGAGATTCCATAGCGTTCTGAAAGATGTCATGCGACGACTTTAACTTCTCTTTGAACTGCATGGATATTGTTCTTGCCAATCTCGCTGCCGACAAAGAGTTCAAGACGTCTATTGTGACCTTCCTTCTCCAGGCCACGTCTAAAGTCGGAGTTGGTGCCCACGGTAATGGCAGAGTCTTGAAAAGCTGTCTCAATCTTTCCAAAAATGAATGCACCAAAGATGGCGACGAATTGTGCAATTCTATGTTGTATGCTGTGGAAAGAATTTGTTTTAATGCGTCACTGGCCAGCGAATTATTATCATGTTCGTAGGTCTTTTCGAGACTTATTAAACAGCGTTCAAGAGTCCCAACAAATGTTTCTCGAAGACAGTTGATTGAATCTACGAGCTCTTTTGCGACTTTCTTACCCAAACGACCCAACACGTATTGCTGAACTTCCGACGTTGCGACACGAACAGTAGTTGTCCACTCTACCCGTTCGTTATCACCGACAGTAGTTTGATGTTGAGAAATATCATTGATAGATATTAATATCTCGTTTTTCATATCTTCAATGTTGAATTGTATCAATCCAGACAATGCTTCTTGCTGTTCATTAACAACTTTCATCAGATTGGCGTAAAGTTCGTTCTCTTTTTGTTGGGCGTATTGTATTCTTCTAGGAGTAATCTGTATTTTTCGTGCCATATCAAACGCACTCAGAATAAATTTACGTAAACTGATCGTGTGTATCTCATTCAACCAACTACTGGCGCTAAATAAGTAATTTTGCAAGCAGTTACGAGTAAAAGATAATATGTCGTCCATTTTGTTGCATGAATCCACTAGATGGCTCGAATTAACATACTGATCGCCGACAAGCCACGTTAATTTGTGTACTTCCACAGATTCTTCCATGCCGAGAAATCCTAAATTCGTTAATTGATTCAGCCATGTTAGGCCAAGTGAATTCATTTTGTCAATACTAATACTGTTGTCACTCTTTGGCTCGCTAAGATCATTTGAAACCAGTCTTTGATTTTGTAAACTGTGCTGTTCAGACTCCGTCAATTCCGCGTCTATGAAAGAGTCAAACGAAATATCTGTTAATGACGATATGAACAAAACTGGATAATACGGGTAAGTTTCTTTCAATTCTTTCAACTCTTCCATATTCTCCTCAGTTAATGGTTGTTCTCCAAGAGCATAAAGAAATATGGGTAAGATACGCAATGAGCCCTTAGCAAGAACCTTGATGGCACCACTGTTTGGAACGATAAATATGTGGACATCGTCTTTTAGAATTGCTTGATCTAATTTCACATCCAGTATTGTTGGGCAGTTGACGTCTTCACTTCCTGACATTGTTAGATCTTCAACAGGAAGTGTATTCCATGGTTTCTCATTTGCTTGTAGTTTTTCGATTACTTCATATTCTAAGCTTAAAGTAAGACTGACATGATTGGTGTGTCCATACGTGAGCTTAACCCATCTCCATGAACCATTGGATAATGGTAGAATATCAGTGGAGAATAAGTTATTAACCAGTGAAGCTTTGGCTTTGTTGTCCTGTCCCAAAACGATTATCGCAGGGAAATTATCGAGTATGTATGTCACTTTATTCAATGTCAAAGGCGGCAATAACTCTTTGATGATATTTTCTGCAACAAACACATGGATAAGTACAGTTAATTGAAATATGTGTGACAATGTTACAAATAATTTATCATTTTTGCTTCATACACGGAATGTGTCTGACGCAAAGTATCCTATACACTGTGTACATGTAGATTAAGTCAAACTGAACACAAGATCCCTCTACCATTTTGTAAACAATTACGTAAAAGTTTCAGTTATTTGCATCAGACATTTTGCGTATATAAATATAATATATAATTACACGCTTGATACGTATAAATAATTACCTCCTGGGAAAAAATTTTCAAGATTTATAGCTTCCAACGCACGTTGTGTCTCCTCAAGTACATGCTGTAATTGATTCTTGTTCCGATAATATTTTTTGAATTCCATCGGCAATTTGCTCGCCATTTTTCCTATCTTGTATTAGTCACGTACATATCCCACAAAATAGTCACAACCTACCAACAAAAATTAATTAAAAAATTAGTAAATATTTCTCTTATCTAAATATTGTAAAATAAAATATCAATATAAAGTACATTCTGAGAATAGTGTTTTTATATAATATTTTCAGAGTATTGCCTACACATACATTCAATCATTTATCAGTGTTCAAAGTATCACTACGTTTAAAGTATTGTCTACACATACATTCAAATAAGTTCAGAGGATATTTTCCAAGTTACATAATCAGATAATTTACTGGGATTGCACATACAATTCATTATTCTCATGGATAATACAATGACTGCATTCAGTAGAAAAAACAGCAAAAAAAACTTAGTAAATATTCTGCATTGCGTTGCCAGCAACTTTGCTGTAACTGCTGAACGACACCAACAGTTTATGCTTTTCCAATATGTTTACTAAACAATCGTAATTTTATGTAATTTTATTATAATTTTCACAGCAATCGATTTTCTTGTCTTCCTAACTATGAACTACTAATTACGATCCTATGATCGTATACGGTACTATGAACTACTAATTACGATCCTCGAATACTCGAACATTTAAGCGCAAGTAATATTGTATATTTAATAACAATAACAATAATAATTTTATTATTATAACAACGAAAAAAAAGTAACAATACAAAGTACGCAAAAAGAAGAAGAAAGAAACTATCAAGAAGTAAAGCGACAGCGATAAAGTTGTTAATGCTGCCTTATTTGAAAGAATTTCTAAAGAAAATTTATAACCGTACAAAAATTAAGTTTCGAAGATGTTGATAAAAATATAATTTTCATTAAGCAGAGCGAAAGGAATAGAACGAGAATACTGTCCATTTAGATGGAGGTATAACATCGTAATGCTTCACCGTAGTAAAAGAGAAAGCTGTGCGAAATTCGATGTCGAAGGCAAGTAAGCTAGCACTGATTACGCTTGTCACATAAGTCAACAGAGTGATAATTATAATGCAGGAGAGAATATAGATAAAGAGGGGTTCTGATCCGAAGGATATAATAAATCAAACAGCACAGATGTGATATATGTTGTCGGTGAATTTTGAGTCAATTAGAGCATTGGTAAACAAATTAAATGTGTTCGTATTTTCTGATACTATATATAAAACATAAAATAAAGGCAAGAATTTTGTATACGTTGTATACGATATAGAAGTTGTGAGCAAGCTGAATACAATATATGTAAACGAAAAGTGAAATAATGAATTTATTTATATATAAAAGTTTCGTTCGTGCAAAAACCTATATTTTAACTCGAATATTGTCCATTCGATATTAATTTTCATCGTAAGAGCCATAAATAAACACAAGTTCGATCCATGCTAAGTCTGAATCATGTCTAAGAATAGTGCATACTCTGTATTACGCTCGTCAACAAACCGATTATACTGGTTAACAAAAAATATCTTTTTTTTGGTCTTTATTAAAATGGTCCTTATAGTTTGGATATTGTTGAATTTAAATGTAATAACCAAATTGCTCTATTACTTAGCAATTCTAAAGAAGAAATTAAATTTAAAAATTCTTTCTGCCTCTCTTTTTTCCCTTCGTTCATAATTTTGTAACAAAATTTTGAACTGAAGAAGATGATAATTTTATAATGAATATTTTTACATGTCTTTTAAAGTATTTAAGTCAGTATCCTGATAGGAAAATTACCGGAACATTGTACAATAATAGCATTATGAAATAAAGTGTAATATTGTTAAAGTATAATGACTGTTCGCTAAAATAATTCGCAATAATGCAACGATTTTATCAGAATATAGAATTTCATAATAATATTTACCCAAAATTAAATAAATCTTTCACGAATTTGGAATTTTTGTTTAAAATATTATTGTGTAGTCAGATGCATCAACTTATTCTATAACGCATACGTTACTATAAGTCATATCTGCGCGCCATCCATCGGAAACCGAGAGCTCTCGGGAGAACGGTTCTTGTAATCGAAAAAAAAATAACATATTCCTCCCGATTATTCCAGAAAAATATTCTTTCCCGATCAGTTCCCACAATTGCAACATTTCAATATTTAAAAATGAAATCATCAATATTTTTCACAACGTAGTGTAACAGTAACATTTTGTAATATTTACAGTATTTTCAGATAATTTCTATTGAAATTATTAATCATATGTTTACTAATTTAAATGAAAGAGAGAGTTTTAGGTAAATAGTATATAAAAATATATATTATTTTTTAATTTTTTACTCTATTTTTTGTATTTTATTTCGTTTATTTTATTCTTTATTTAAAGCTTTGTCATATTAAATGTGAAATTTTTTATGTTACAATATTTCTGAATTATAATTTAGGAATAATTTTACATTTTTACAAGCACGCAACATACGCACACACATACATACACAAATACACACACATACAAATATATATATATATATATATATTTTTTTTTTTTTCATGTACAATTATATTTCTAAATGTTTTTAACATAATACAATGAAAATATTTGTCTCAATTATCAGGCAATTTCTTTCCAAATTTAATTTTTCTCTATATTGCTATTTTGCTGAAATATTATTTAGAAATTAATTGCATAAACATTTATCAATATTTCATCGAAGATCTCTACATGTATTTTTTCAATCATATAATTGCAGCAATACAAATTTTATTTAGATTTTACCATATAATTTCATAAATTTTGTATTGGAGCATATAAGTTAATCAATATGAGCCAGAACAGTAGATGTTAGAACATAAGCTTTAATCAAAGAAATAAAAGGATAAAATAAAAGAATGGAAGGATTAAATAAAAAGATGAAAGAAGAAAATGAAAGGATAATCAAATACTAATTTTATATTTTTTCAATTAAGATGAGGCTTCCGCAAGAAAAAGTGCAGAATTTATACAAAACATTTCTCTAATAAAATTAATAGCTTTTTCAAGTTGGAGATTATCTCCTAACATTTTTAAAACCAATTTGTATTCTAATCGAGATACAAGGAAGAATGCAAGGAAAGATTCTGCATCTTAATATGTGGTCAATCTGTCATTTATTTACAAAATTTCTTTTGTAGGATTATATAAAAATTTATTTGTAAAATGTTTATAACATATTTTATGGGAATTCTTAGGATATCTTGTACGATATTCATGGTATATTATTAGTGACTCGTATTAAGTGATCATTTTACTTTAACAGAAATATATTTTTGTATACACAGATATCACAATCTGTTTACTCGATAGACTTCCCCGTGTATTTCCCTCGAGGTCATTTCTTTACAATTGCACTAAGGGGTCGTCTACTCTTATAGAAATTTAATACTGTCCATAATAAATTGGCCAATGATTTTTAGTAGTTTTATTACTTGTTACTATTAATTACTTGTTACTAATAGTTAATAATAAAATTACTAAAAATAACTGAACAATTTATTGACAGTATTAAATTTCTATAAAGGTACAATACAGTTGTACTTATGTTTTAAAGTCATAGCATTAGTCTACAAATCAATTATGTATGTTTTCTTCATGAAGAATATGGAAAGTTTCCTTTAATTGGTCAATGAAACTTTTTATTTTTCACGAATTTACGCGAAGTAAATAGATATATGATCGTTTGACAGACTAATGCTACGACTTTAAAACGTGGCCGCATTATAGACGATCCCTAAGTTGCATTTTTGTACTTAAAATGAGGCACATAAGTAAGCACCCGCAATGTAAAAAGACAAACAATAAAAAACTTACAAGATAGTTTAGAAAGTGCAGAATTGCAGAGAAAGTCTCCAGGTTTCTTAGTGATATCTGTGTGGTTTACTTAACAATACCTTTTTATAAGCTGTACTAATCATAATAAATTATAATATACTTATTTTATTTGTCTCTTCCCTTATATTGACTAATCGTTGTCTTCAATACGGTTGAGACACATCAAAAGTGTACATATCGCAACATAAGTTTTACGCGTAATTGGTTTCATTCGTAATCGAAAACAAGTAATCACTACTTTGCACAATTGCTGAACTCGTAATTTTCTTACCGTGAGATTTCATTATAATGGCAAACATATGCATTCGAATGATTTCACTGTTTGTTGAATTTCTTATTGAAATAATCCGAAAGATAGCTTTTACAAGATCAATGTTTATTTTGTAAATGACACACATACAAGATACACCACACACGCACGACAGCCGCAAACTGAACTGATCGTACAGAAACAGCAATACACTGCACGATAATCAAGACTAGCTATAGCAGGATTCACACTGCGCGATGTCCGACAACGACGTCCGATATCCAATAAAAAAATAGCTTTCCAATAGAGAATTGAATTCTCTATTAGAAAACTGTTCTCCTGTTGGATATCGAACGTCATACATCGGACATCGAACGCGGTGTTGTTCTGTTCTGTTCTGTAATGGCTCCGGGGGAAAAGGTTATCCCCATACGCCATTCTCCAATCCTTATGTAAATGAGTAAGGCCTTGGTAGGTTCCAAAGCAACTTCCAAAAATCACCGGTCTGAACTCGTTCAAACACATCTTATCATACCGGCGGTTAAACCGAAACTCTATCGAACGCGGTGTGAATCCTGCATATGACATCCTTATGCAGGATTCACACCGCGCGATGTCCGATGTCGATATCCAATAGGAGAACAGCTTCCCAATGGAGAATTGAATTCTCTATTAGAAAGCTGTTCTCCTATTGGATATTGGACGTCGTACGTCGGACATCGACAGTGTAAATCCTGCATTACACATGCGTACGAAGACCCCCGCCTCGAAAAACTTCTCGCGGCAGCGTGTCACTGTGGCTGCATTTCGAAATTCACTTCCAGTACTAAAATTCTATAGTATATGTAATATGAACTATAGATTTTCAGTATTGGCAGTATTGGTGAATTTCGGAACGTAGTCTGTATAGAAGTATGGCTGCGTTCGGAAACATCACTCTCTCGTGTGTTTTCGTGATTTCAGTAGGAAAGTAGTGGGGGTACCGTGTGCCTTCGTGTGTCGAGTATTTCCGAACGCTTTCCAGTATGGCTTTTAGTGTAAACTAGGGGTCTGTTTTTTTGTTTTTGTACTGTAAAGTGATGCGAAAACGAAAAGGTTATTGGTTTGTTCTTTTCAGCTTCATCTTTTCTCTAACTTACTGCACTAATTCAGCAGTGCAGCTGAAAAGAACAGACCATATAACATAGGTAACTAGTAATTTACCAGCTCACACTTACTCCCCTCGCTTTTTCGTCGAGTAGTTTGATGGCACACGGTGTGCCTCTCTTTCCGTTTCCGAACAATCTCACACGAGTGCAAACCGAGCCACACTGAGGCTGCGTCCCTTTTGGGCGCTCACGCGCTGTAAGCGTCATTCTATCTTTATCGCTCATTAGATGCGGAAGAAAGATAGAGTGACGCTTATAAGTGCTTAAAGCGCGTGAGCGCCCAAAAGGAACGCAGCCTGAGTATTTCCGAACGGCTATCGTCTAGTAGTGTGCACACAATGCGTGTTTCCGAACGCAGCCTATATGGTGTTCCCGCGGTATCGTCGGCAGTGTTGCCAGAGTGTATGAAGTGGCACCCCACTTTTTGAAATTTATAATTTTGAAAGTTGTTCCAGATTGTTCTGACTTTGTACCACATTGTTCCAAAGTGATATTGCTTCATTCGAAACGGTTTTCGAATAAAACAAAAAAAATGATTTTTTGAGCTGGCACCCCACTTTTCGAAAATCGAACATTCTGATACCGCAATAGATTGTTCTAGTTGTTCCAAACATTGTTCCAAAAAGACAAATCCGTAAGTTGAATTATAAGTTCAAAAAATAAAAAAAATGTTTTTGACCTGGCACCCCATTTTTTGAAAATAAAGCATTCCGATACCGATATAGATTGTTCTAGTTGTTCCAAACATTGTTCCAAAAGCACAAATCAATAAGTTTAATTATAAGCCCGAAAAATTGAAAAAAGTTTTTTGACAGTCTATCGGACCAAGAGTAAACTTATACTATCTTTCTTGTTCCAACCGAGATCTTTTTGTTCTGAGTTGTTCTAGGCTTAAGAATTATAATTCTAGAATATGAGACTCATAAGATCATTCGTTCTCCGAAAATTCGTAAAAAATCGATTTGACAGTACTCGACGTCAAGAGTAAACACATGCTTCCTTTCTTGTTTCAACCGAGATCTTTTTGTTCTGAGTTATACTAGGCTTATAAATATACAATTGGACACCCAACTTATCGTCACATTAACACAAAAGTTGAACACTTTAATAAACAATGATTGACGCTTAATGTGACGATGGGTTGGGTTAGGTTAGTTTTTAAATAAACTGTTAATAATATAATAGTATAAATAGTTAATTCTAATAAATTTTCAAATAAACTGTTAAGCGGGAGCATTCCGATTGACCACGGTACGATTGGACATAACCAATCGATGAAAAGAATTATTTAGTGAATTATTAGGTCGAACCAATCATTACAAATTATGTCTAATTGTACCATGGTCAATCGAAACCCACTCGTTAACGCATCTTTCGGTGTTCAACTGAGCGGTATGTAACTTTTCGTGTCCAAATGAGCAGTGTGCAACTTTTCGTGTCCAAATGAGCGGTGTACATCTTTCGGTGTCCAAATGAGGGGAGCGGTGCACTTGGACACGGTGCATTTGGACACAGCCAATCACAGCACCGTGTGATTAGAGACATTTGTAGGGTCCCTTGGAACAGCGACTTGTGATTGGACTGTGTCCAATTGCCCCGTGTCTGATATACACCCCCAAATGAGCGGTGTGCAACTTTTCGTGTCCAAATGAGCGGTGTGCAACTTTTCGTGTTCAAATGACCGGTGTGCATCTTTCGGTATACAAATGAACAGTGTGCAACTTTTCGTATCCAAATGAGCGGTGTGCAACTTTTCGTGTCCAAATGACCGGTGTACAACTTTCGGTGTCCAAATGAGCGGTGTGCAACTTTTCGTGTCCAAATGAGCGGTATGCAACTTTTCGTGTCCAAATGAGCGGTATGCAACTTTTCGTGTCCAAATGAGCGGTGTGCAACTTTTCGTGTCCAAATGACCGGTGTGCAACTTTCGATGTCCAAATGAGCGGTGCGCATTTTTCTCGTGTTCAATTGCACCGTGTCCAATTGAACCGTAGGCAAAATTTTGTGTCTAATTGCAATGTGTCCATTTGCTCCGTGTCCAATTGTACCGTGTCCAAGTGAGTGCCACTCATCCAGGCACACTCGATTTGCGCACACTTTCGTGGATCCATTTTATCCGTGACTATTTTTTTAACTATTTTAAGCTTTTCAAAAATCTGAAAAAATTCTAGGATACTTTTTGAAGTCTCTATTTTAATGTACAATTGTTATTTAAGTCAAATGTTTATAGAATTAATTAGGAAAAATGAAAATTTGGAAGCAGTTTAAAAAAAAAGAATTTGTTCAAAAATTCATAACTTTGTAATACATCAGTATAAAAAAAAGTTATTCTAGAGTTTTGTACTTCTGATTATGATCTTTTGGAAACGTGCATCCACACTTGCAGGAATTTTAAAAAATATAATTATTTTGAAACCTGAAATTGAAGTAATTTTATCCAGTATTATAGGCAACTTCAACGATTTTATTTATAAAGGGTTTCAAAAACAGTCTTTACATGAAACAATCGTTACAAAAAAATATACGGCGTTCGTCGCACATGGGTGTTTCGCACATTGCACATTAATAATAAGTTTTTTTATCTGCACTTGATGAACAAAAATTACACTGTTTACGTTTGAACAACTTAAAAAAATTATTTTACGTAAAAAAAATTATTTCACTAAATAAGTATCCTAGAATGTAAGAAAATGGAAATTTATTTACATCTAAAAATTCTAACGTCGAGGGCACACTGGATCCTTTTGGGCACAAGAGCGACTTTATCTGCTTGCTGGTCTGGAACAGACTGACCTAAGCCCAAGTCTCGTCATGTGCGAGCAGCCCCCACTACCTATTTTTTTTAGGGGAGAGAGCCAGGATTAACTCAGTCTTCAGAACATTCAAGAATGAAAATTTACTACAGACAAAATGGACCCAGTGTGCCCACGGAGAGTTAAATTGTAAGATATGATAACCTGTTTAAAATGTTGGATAGAAAATGATAGAAAATTGATCTATCATATTTTATAGTGATTTTGATTCACATATTTTACAACTCATTTACGAAATTTCGTAAGTGAATTTATATACCATGTATTATACTGATTATACCAACTTTCATATTCAATATGATAGAAAAGAGTAATATCATAAGATATCATTAAACTACGTAGATATTCTTTTCATTTTTTACCCAGATAGCCAAACCTGCGCGAACAGATTTCGAGCAGAGCTTGCTATCAACTTTTGATGGCAAATAGATAACAAATTTGATGCAGGATCTGTTATATCAAATCTTGCTGCCAAATTGCCGCCAGATATGCGGCAGAGCTTGTTGTCGGAAAATTGCTGCAGATTTGCAGCAAAAACCGCGCAGAGCTTGTAGCAATTTGACGGTAGATTGGTGGCAGAAACCGCGCAGACCTTACTGCGCTGCAGGTTTTGCGCGGTTTTTGCTGCACATTTGGCACTAATTGCCCGACAGCAAGATCTGTCGCCAAAACCGTAGCCTAATGTAGACACAGATGGCTACGGTTTTGCTGTGGATTTTTTATCAAATTTGCTGCCAATCTGCGCGCAGTCTGCGCTCAATTTGCTTACTGGGATCTGACCATTTTGTAACCATCATTATAAGTAGAATTATTATGAAAGAATATTATAAGTAGTTTATTATAAAATAATAATAAATACATAATGCGATATTTACTATAATTTAGAAATATCATTTTATTATACAAACATCAATATTTATGATAATTAAAAAGAATAGTATCATAAAATATGATTAAAATATATAGAAAGTCTATGTTCTACAGCTTCGATGCATGATAAGTCGTATAAATCAACAATATAAGAATTCTATCTATTTCAATCTTATCCAACCATTTTCTATCAAATATTTTAAGCAGGGAAGTCATAATATACGAATATCAAGACGCGTTTGATTCGAAAATGTTGAAGCCGGAGATGGAAGATATCTTATTGACGTTTTTTGCACGTAAGCAATTGAGAGTGCAATCGCATTTGACACGATAAATACTTCAAAGAGATGCGTGACATCGTTAATACGCATATTATTAATGCAAATGGACTACACTCTAAGCACGCTATTAACGCTGACGCCATTGGTACACTCACTCATCTTTCGTTGCACGTGAAAAACATAAAAAACATGCGATAAACTACATGCATCATTTAAATTTCATCTACACACATAAATTCGCGCATTCTCGTGATACGTCGTAACGTGATTGCTCTTCGTGGAAATTGACATAAATTGATATTTGATATAAATTATTTAAATATTACTTAAAATGTTACCGTACCTTTAAAATGATAGATATTACGAAAACAAGAAAAGTTCTCAGTTAATTTTATCTCAAATAGAGATTTGTTGAGAAATGTAAATTTGTCGGTAAAAATTGTTTTCACGATATCGTATCGACATGTAACTATAGACCTTTGCTTTGTGTGTGCTGCACATCAGCTAACTGTCTCATTACATTATATTCATATATACAATGTCTTTCGTTGCGATAAAAAATTCGCAGACTAAGAATGAACAAAGTAAACAAGACTTCCCCCTATTACACAGATAATAACGGTGCACATATGTGTATACATATACATACAACTTCGCATTTTTTAGGACTTAAACCCACCATTAATCATCACGCTCTATTAAACCTCCACTCGATTCTTTAAATCGACCGATAAATGGTAATCGTAATCTATAAATAATGTCAAGCAAAAAGAAGATACAAAGGACATTGATATATGCGTCAACTGAAGAGAATTTGCGTTACGAAGAGTAAACGAATGCGAAAATATTCCCAGATAATATAATGTCTACAATCGGGACATAAGACGGGATATAAGACGTCTTAAAGATAATCTTTAAGATGCCTTAAAGACATTTATAATCGTCTGAAAGACATTTTAAAGATAATCTTTAAAACGTCTTATGTCCCGATTTTAGCAATGACATATATACATAGACATTCCGCAAAGTGAAACCGGAAGTTGGCAGTTTAAAACAGAGTGAGAAAGTTGATTTGCCCCTAGTGCTTCTCACTATTATTGACTGTCAAGAAGGAGGGTTCATTTAACAAAAATAAAACGTTAAAAAAAACAATGGCCGGTATTCATAGTTGAATCTTATTTCAAGACCGTCTTAAGTAATGTCTTAAGATGCGAATACGTGATTGGTTCATGACATCTTACCAATCTGTGATTGGTTCATGACATCTTATGACAGTACTTAAGATGATCTTAACCCATACAGCACAGATCTTGCAGCAATGTTGCAGCAA
Organism: Odontomachus brunneus; assembly: GCF_010583005.1. Taxonomy (NCBI): domain Eukaryota; kingdom Metazoa; phylum Arthropoda; class Insecta; order Hymenoptera; family Formicidae; genus Odontomachus; species Odontomachus brunneus. The sequence goes on from NW_022639458.1 coordinate 2,296,216, forward strand.
TGTTAAAAGTTGCAGGAATGTTGCCGCAATGTTGCTGCAAGATCTGTGCTGTATGGGAAATAATATAAGATCGGATTATGAATACCGGTCTTAAATATAAGATCGGCCTAGATTGTCTGGGTTGTGTCTCTTGCTATTTTCGTGCCAACTTTTTTTTTACTTTGAATTGCGGAGATGCATCTTAAATTTTTTCAAACGAACGAGAAATTCCAAAAACCAAAGTTAAGCATTCCCAGATAGCATAGAAAATTTAAAAAGAATTCAGTCGTATATCACCAGTTCTGAGTTCATTTTCAGATGCAAAAAGAATTCTTTAGAGTTTAGTTCAGTGAAAAAAAATTTTTTCACATCTAAAAATAAACTCAGAATTGATGACATACGACTGAATTCTTTTTAAATTTTCTGTGCTATCTGGGTTTACACGTAAATTATGATATTCTACATCTATGTATAGACAAAATAAACTATATGAGATGTCATCTATATAGACAATGAGTTATCTAGGAATATCATTTAAAAACACCCAAAATTAATTACCCAAATAAAATAAAATATATCCAAAATTGGTTTTTTCATATTTTTTTCGTAAGAGTAGGCTTAGTTAGAGTTATAGAAGATTCACATTGCGTCCAATGTCCGACATATCCAATAGGAGAATAGCTTTCTAATAGATAATTCAATTTTCAATTAGAAAGCTATTTTTTTATTAGATATAGGACGTCGTATGTCGGACATCGAACGCAGTATGAATCCTCCATTACTCTAAGCAGAGTTTGGCCAAAAGAGAGCAACTTTTCATTGGCCATGTTTTGTCAAATTCCACACAGTATCCAATCACAGTACTCCTATTGCAGTAAATTAGGTTAGTTTAAGGAGAGATAAACAAAGAAAGAAATTATAAACATGTCTCTCTCTCTCTCTCTCTCTCTCTCTCTCTCTCTCTCTCTCTCTCTCTTTCTCGTAGTATTTTGACAAAACCGTAGTTAGGGCCAGACTCTGAATCAAGAGTTTCTAGGTTTGATTAAATTAAGGGTTTTGCTTTATTTTTCTTATAATTTCTCTCTAAATCATTAAATATTTTTAGCCGATTGCTTTAAAATTATCTCAATTCTATCTTTGTTTTTTATTTTATTTTTCTTTAAGGACCGGTAGGATGGACTATATCCTCCTTTACAAAAAAGATACGAAAAAACTCTCAAATTTAGGTGTTTATCTCCAGTTTTTGGATGTTTACACTCAAAATTGAAGATTTTTTCGTATTTTTTTCGTAAGGGTAGTTACTCTAATTAGAGAGAGTTTGGCCGTAACTGCGGTTTCGTCAAAATCCTGCGAGAAAGAAACACATATTTTCAATCTCTCTCTTTGGGCGCGGTCCAATACCGCTACAAATGCTGCGCAGCGTTTCTCTTGTTCTATTCCTCGAATTCGAATGAAGAATGAAAAAGAAGTAAAAACATTTACTACAAAGCATTTGCAGCGCCCGCTGGGCCATATCCTGTCTCTTTTCTTAACCTAACCTAACCTAACTTACTGCCACAGGCGTACTGTGATTGAATATTGTGTGGGACAGGATTTGACGAAACATAGAGGACCAATCAAAAGTTATTCCCTTATAGCCAAATTCTGATTAGAGTGACTCTATACTATTCTACACTGAGAAAGGATTCAATTAACGCCCATCAGTATACAAAGAGCACTTTACACATGGCTAAAAATGGTTCATCACCCTTCTCCCTTCTCTCTAGTACTAGCAGTGAACGTCGGAACACAATCTCTGTATTCACACATATGGTCTATCTTTTTTAACTGCACTGTTAAACTAGCGAGATAAGTTAAAGAATGAGAAAAAATATACTTGTTTTATTTTAACTTATTGTACTCATCATTGTAGTTCATCAATGCAACTAAAAAGAATAGACCCACGATGGAAATTACGAAAATAAGCAAATTCACTAGGTTGATCAATGAAATTATTAATCTTCTAGTAAATTTGTTTACTTTGTAATTTTTATTAAGTTGTGTTAATATATAACTAGTGTGCACTAGTGCAATAAGTTAGAATGAGAAATATATTTTATTATTGCACTAGTTCAGGCAGTTCAGCTAAAAGGAATATACATACAGGATATGACCCGTTGGAGCTGCAACGCTTTGGAGCGTGTAAAGGAAGATTGTGATTGGTCTATACAGCGGTTCTAAAGGTGTCAATACATAAAAGCGTTCTAGCGTCGAGCGTTAAAGCGTTAGCCAATCAACGTATCAGATCCTAGAAGTATACTTGTTCTTGCGGAAAGTGGCACGTTAATTGGCTACCGCTTTAACGCTCGACGCTCGATGCTCCCATGTAAAGGTACCTTAAGCGTTTTCAGCGTCAAATCTGGATCTTACCTATAGTCGACCCTCTAAATCTATGCAATACCGCCATTTATCTCAATTTGTTTTGAGTATAAAGACAAACACTCACAAATTTAATATCTTTGATAAGAAGCAGCGTATATATTTTAGAAAATACGTTTAATTTGAGTTATATAGTAACAGAAATGACATCTGCGTTAGAATCCATGGTAGTCGACGAAAAACAACTTCCTGAGAAACCAGTGGACAGAGAGAAAGTGTGTATAATATAACCATGTAAAGGTTTTTGTTTTGTTTAAAAATGTTCACTGAAGTCTTATAAATTTATGTACAACTTAACAACTGCAACTATACATAAATATCATGATATATTTATTGGTATTTTATAGACCTGTCCACTTTTACTACGAGTCTTCTGTAATACTGGACGTCATCATAACATAATGGAATACAGCAGAGGGAACGTTCCTTCAAACGAATTACAAATTTACACATGGTAGTAATAATAATAAATACATTTATAATATATGATGTTTATATACAAGTAATTAGATATATCTTATATTATTATTTTATCATCAATTTCTACTATTCCAAATAGTTCTACCAATTTCTATTTTGAAATTATCTCTGATTGGTTTGTTTTTGTATATAGGATGGATGCTACTTTGAGAGAAATTACTGGATTAGTTAAAGAAGTTAATCCAGATGCTCGTAGCAAGGGAACCTACTTTGATTTCTCATTAGTGACTCCTGAATTACGTAATTCTGGCTATCGTATGCGTGAGATTGGTGTTACATGCTCTGGTCAAAAAGGTGCTGATGATAACAAAACACTTGCACAAGCCAGGTATGAAACCAAATTTAGATAGCAAAGATTTTTTTCATATTATAAACATTTTCATGTGATTAAATATGTGTGTACTATTTTATATGATTATAGGTTTACAATTGGTGATTATTTGGATATATCAATAACACCACCTAACAGAATGATGCAACCAGCAATAAGACGTGGAGGCTTGCGTCAATATTAAATATAAGAAACTTAAGATTTATTAGTTATAATAATGACTACTTATAATTGTAAGATTACACAGACTAAATGGCACATTTCCATTACGATTTTCCAAGATTTTCTTCTAACAAACAAAATAATTTTGTCAAAGAACAATGTTAAGAAAGTGACAATATTTGTCATTAAAGTTGCTCTTCCAAAATCTATATTCTAATATTGTCTAAAATATACATTCCATATTAGCATTTATTACTTTTTTACAAAATTTGCAGAAGAAAATATAATGTTAAACAGGTTCCACACAAAATTATCTCTTCAATGTTCTTTCGTACTTATGTTTTTCTACTTTAATGCTCTGGTTTTCCAGATTAATAATTTAATAGTTTTTCAGATTAATAATTTAATAGTGTAAAACATTCAGCACAACTGCCACTCGATCTGTTTTTAGCACTTTTATGCGGATTTTATCAAATATTAACAAATCTATAAGAATTAAAAAATTAAATAATAAATCCTTTCCCTTCTCTTATACACATCTTAATATTTGTATATTATGTTTCCTATATTAATATTTGATGAAATTCATATTTCCTATATTAATATTTGATGATATCATGTAAAACAGATAGCCAAATAATAGCACTGTGCCAGCACAGTGCCAACAAATTCGGTCATGCCTTTTCAGCATATCCCGAACCACTGCGTCCGCATTAGCTTAGTTTTTGACAACACGGTCTGGTAATATAATGTGACGAAAAAAATGCAGTAAAATTTGAATATATCCTGCTAACACTAAGTGTCAGCAGAAGTGTAACAAAAAAGAAGTATACGCACATCTTATTTTCATGGCATAACAGCAAAAACGTAGCAAAAATCGAGCAGGACGTGCCGTGACAACATAATCGCAGCAAAATTGGAGCACCTGCTATCACGGCGTGACAGCGGAAACGTGGTAGAAATCGAGCAGAATTTGTCCTCACGACGTGACAGCAAAAACGCAGCAAAAATCGAGTAGGATGTGCCGTCACGAACTTCTAAAATATTAATTTTGAATTATTTATGGAACAATAGATGTTACTTTATAAATTTTCTTATATAAATATTCTTATATGATATGTATTTACTTTTTTCTAACAGAAACTATTTGTAAATGTCACAAGCGTTTGCTGATTTTACTTGAAAATTTTAGATTACTTGATTCCAATGTTACATCACGTTTACAAATTTTTACTGGCTCGAACTTAGACTCCTCCCCTCTGGATTATGAATCTGTTGCTTTAGACACTTCGTCGATCGATATAAACGTCTTACATTTTATATTGTAATTATATATATTGTAATTAACACAGTAATATAATTTTCTGATAATATGATTTAATAAAATGATTTAATTTCAATAAAATTATATTTTTTGTACTTTTATTGTGTATTTAGGGTTTTAATTTAACCCTTAGCTAATGAGGTAGGATCTATAATATCTCGTACATGCCATATCGTTATTTTTAAATTTTAGTAGTAAACATTAGTAATTTTAATAGTAAACATTTTTTTCTTATTAACTGTTATTAAATAGACAAAATCGTAAAAGATTATAAATTTTAAGTAATTATAAAATAGTACAATTGAAAGAAAGAAAAATCTACCTTATTATATAAGATTTAATTAAATTAATTAAATTTATGTATAAATCTATAAAAATTAACGATTATTATAAACAATGGAGTATCTAATGTAACTATAAAATGTAAATAAGATTAAATAATAATTTGACGTCTATTTCGTAATTGAACTTTCGCAACCGCGAAAATTACATTAAAAGACTGAGAAATTATCCTAGACTGTGCTCCACATGCTAACGCTATATGACGTAACCTGCAGTCACATGACCGACTTTCAGCCCCCGCGCATGATATACATCACGGCGAATGCGCGAAAATTCGAATATCCTGATACGATGGATTTAATGTTATGGGCGCGACTAGATATTAAATTAAATTAAATTTCTGTCAGAAAGATTTAATAGAGAAGACACAGTTACGCGGCTCTAGGGAATGCGATGCCTGGGGGATGCCGCGCCGGAGGATTCGGCCCGGGCCTGGCAGAGTTGGCGAAAGGTGAGTTTCACTGATTTAAATTCGTATAATCCAATAAAACATTCATTCGTATCATTCGTATAATTAGAAGTCCAATAAAACTGGAAATTCTTTTGTTTGGAATCAAGTTCCTTAATGTCACCATTGTCGTGTATAATACTAAAGTAAATGTACTTTCTGTTGCAAAGACGAAGCAGACGAACAGCCAACTTTTAAAGGATGTTACGCCGGAGGATCCGACTCGGGCCGAGCGGGGTCTGCTCGAAGGTGAGCATCACTAATTAGTAATTAGTGATTAGTAATTAGTTCATAATTAGAAATCCGACAAGATTGATAATTTTGTTACTCAAAATTTAGATAATTTTTAATTGAATCAAAGATCGCGTTAAATTGTAATTACACGCGGGGAGAATTTTTCTGGGTAACATCTCCACTTGAAAAATGTTGATTTGTTCTAACTAAGAGATTTATTTGCAACGTCGAGCAAAAAGAAAGTGGAATATTTTAATGTAAATGCGTTCCGAAAAATTCTCTCAGCGTGAGAAATATCGCGCTTTTTTTTTTTTTTAATCTTTCAAACTTTTTCATTCAAATCCACTCAATGCATGAATCTAATCGACGAAACGGCATTTTTCTGTTTCAGAAATGAAAGCAGAACGTGGCTGCCCTGATCGGCGGTTCGGTGAGTCAAAACAAGAAACATATTGATAATAGGAAGACAAAAAGTCTTTCGATGTAGTGCGTGCTTATAAATCAATGCGATTTACTTTGCTGTAGTTGTAGTATGCGTATGTGCCGTCCAATAAAAAGCTGCTCGAAACATTTGGAAGATCGCTTTTTCAAAGAACAATTTAGTAATGTATATACTACATAAATTTGACAAATAAATTTTCAAGTAGTTTTCTCCCAATGTACATATATTTATTAATTGATTAACTTAGATAATTGATTGGTCGACGATTTTTGTCGGAGGAAATTTTGATTAACTATACTATATCCCAATACTATCTGGTAGATACTTAAAGTATTGAATATACGCTTTGAACATTTAAGATTTTGTAAAATTATTCAGTTTTATTGAATGCGATCTTCCAGGTGTCTGGAGTAGTGCGCCGATGCGCACTCAAGAGATTGCGCCACAGAGATTGTGCCACAGAAAATGCGTAGTCACATCACCCGCGTCATAGATCTTCCGCCGGTCGTTAATTTTCTCGCATGAATTTGAATCGCGATTGCATTTCACAAAGTAGAGTTCGTGCTTCGTTATTAAGTAAAATAAAAAGTTAAATAAAATTCGATATCATGCGGCATCTGCGTAAAGCGATCTAACGTGATTATGTAAACTGCTCGCAAAATTAATTTCAATTGTCGGAAAATTTACAAGTTTTAATTTTTTACTTAGAGTTTTCTAACGTGGGACACAATAGAGACAATGTTAGCGAGTGTTGATCCCTCAAAGCGATACATTACAACTCGATCGGACCGTTGCTGAATTCGTCGCATATACTCGTCGTTTATCCGAAAGGCCGACATTTCCTCGAAGACTCAGTTCACGATATTTCATACGCAATTCGCAACTCGGAGTGTATCCTCCAAGAGAGACGGGATTTTTCGTAAAACCTCCGTTAGATTACCGCAGTCGGGAGTGAATTACAGGCGACGTGGGATGCGAGGACTATTGCAGTATCAGATGCAGCGACAGAATGGTTGGTGGACCTTGGACACCGTGAGACGACGCGCAATGGTGAGCGCTCAATTTAGACGCTCATATAGTAGAAAAGCGTCACTTTACGTAGATTGCATGCACATAGACGTAAATCACATTGGATCCGACGGGAAGTAAAGTAAGAATTGGAATTTGCAATTCGCCGGTGTTACATAAGAATGATCCAACCAAAGTATTGAGCTCTGAAATTTTCGCAATAGTTCAACGAGTTAAGCATTTCCATTTCTTTAAGAATACTGTCAAGCTCAGTTCTTAGAAATATGTGCAAAAAGACACGACTGGTACGAAATAAACAAACTGTTTCTTATTTCATTTCAAGGATTTGTAAGGCTTGAATTTTTTTTTGTTTGGTTTAAAAAGATGGGAAGGGAGGAGTATCCATTGATAAAAGGTTATAATTTTTTTAATTAGATCATTTTTGCATAACAATGGCCAATTGAAATTTCGACTCGGCAGGCTTCCTTCTCGTGGGATTATTATTTGATGATACTAATATATTTCAACTGATATATTTCAACTTGTCATATTTATATGCTTTGTATATGTTTATATATGCTTTTTTATGCTCTATATATGTTTTATATATATTATATATATGCTCTATATATACTATTTGATTAAAATACTTTATAACTTGTTATGTCGTATTATACAGAGTGTCCCGTCACTTCCGCAGGAATCCGTCATTAAGAGATAATGCGGTAGTGGCGGGACACTCTATATACGACATACTATCTCTTCGGAGATATTTTCTAGTGCATATGCGTTGACAAGACGACAAATTAAGTTGTTGACAAGACGACAAATTAGATTTCGACAAATTAAAGACAACCAATTAAATTATTAAGCCGATACTCGAAACAAAATGTTTCGATTTCCCACTAAATTATTAAGCCAAGATTCGAACCGATGTGTTTTGTGTTTCCACTAAATTATTAAATCGAGATTCGAATTCAAAGTATTTTGAGTTTTCGCTAATTCATTAAGCCGTATTAGTTAAGTCTGGGATAATTTTTTTAAAGATTCTTAACGAAATTTTCACATTTGCAAAGATGTATTTCCAAAAATGACGTAAAGTGTGCATATTTCCCTCTGCTTCGTCTCTTGGATGACAATTTGCCTTAATATCACTCCACTCTCTCAATAACACGCCCAGAATTTTGAAAATATTTGTACAATAGCCCAAAGCCGCGTTCATAACGTTTGATCCAACTTAGTGTCGTAGGAACGTCGGACACTCGCAAATGGGCCGAAAGTCGATCATGTTATTGCAGATTATTTATGTTATTTAGATTATTTAGGTAGTATAGTGTTAGCATCTAGCGCACATTCTGGTATAATTTTTTACGGAATTTTTTAAAATAATTTCTGCGATTGCAATGTCGTATTTTCAAAAGTAACGTGAAGTATGCCCATTTCGCTCTGCAACATCTCTTGGATAACAATATGCGTTAATGTCACTTTACTCCCTCAGTAAAATTCCCAAAATCTTCAAAATAATTTTCCAGTAGCCCAAAGCCATGTTCATAACGTTGGATATATAGTATTTTATCATATATATAGTACTTTACATAAAACATGCATTACTACACATAAGATAATATGAATAGTTTACGCACATATATGCGTATATGTGAACGTATGTGCATGTGTATATGTGTGTTTGCTCATTCATAATTATTGGACATAGCAGATCATACTTCGTTACAAAATTATGTCAGCATAGTATGCAGCACACTTAGCAAAACCTGACTTTTGCAGGCTTGGCTATCTGGAAAACGTATACTTTGTTTTTGGCAATATTGTAACAATATAACTTTAACTATAACTTAACGTTGGAACCGTGACACATTTTACTAATACCCGTCCAGCAGGCAGACATGCATTTCTATCTAAAAATTGATTTTGTGCTCATTTCTGTGATAGGTTTTGAAATTTGAAACTTCCTTCCCTTTTTAGATTTTTTTATCTACTAATAACCTAATTTAAGCAAAATGACGGCCATCACTTAACGCGTGAAGAGAACGTTTTTTTAGCACTATCCTTAAAAGGCGGACATTACCGTTTCAGGGTTAATCACTTGACTGCTGTTAACTTTGCCGATGAGGACTTCCTTAACCAGCAATAGATAAGTAAGATTTCTTTTGTACCGAATTACATATGATAATATATATTCTGAATTGTTATCAGCAGATAATTAAAAATCTACGGGTATGTGTGTAACGCGGATGGTATATTGAAAATTGTTGATCGTTGGTAAAGTTGTACAACTATTAATCCACAAAACACGCATGTCTCAAAAAGACATCTAAAAAAATAGAACGTCTGTTGGACGTCTTTGATATATGCATGTGATGTAATGATATAATCTAGAAATTATTAGAAAAAATATTGATATTATTCATTATTTCGATATAAATTTTTGGATGATTAACTCATAATACAGAGAAAATTTATTTTATATGTTCCTAGATAGCACAGAGAATTCAAAGAGAATTCAGTCGTATTTCACCAATTCTGAGTTCATTTTTAGATAGAAAAGAAAAGAATTCTTCAAAGAACTGAACTTTGAAGAATTCTTTTTGCATTTGAAAATGAACTTAGAATTGGTGACATACAACTGAATTCTTTTTGAACTTTTTTTGAATTTTTTATGCTATCTGAGTTATTATTGTTCATATTCAAATGTTATGTGAACATCAATTATATTATATAAACTTATTATAAGTCAATTCTATTTAAAAATTTTTTTTTAGTTTTAATACCAAAATGGAACACATGGATTACTGCTTAACTTTTCAAAATTAGGAAAATTTCGAATAAAGATTATGATGATGTGACAGCTACTTGCCATCTTAATTTTAATATATTGATTTAGAGTATTATATTTTATTATATACGCGGCACTTTTCTTGTATTATTTTATAATTATTAAAATTTATAAATTTAACTCATACTTATCTAAAATAAACGAGATTCATACGTCTTTCCTAATTTTCTTCTTTTTATTTAGCAAGAAATACATATCACCACTAAAAAGTGTTATTACTGAATCACAAGAATAATTATAAACATATGTTTTTTTGAATACTTTAATAGAATATATTGTAAAGTTACAAAGAAATATATTTCAGAAGGATTATAAGCAATTTTTTCGCTAAAATATCTTTATTTAGTTGAAGTTAATTAAATTTACTGGCGAGATTATTAAGAGTGTGTCATGATATTTTGTGGGTATCCTCGTATCGACCAATTTCTCTGCCTGTCGGATGAGTGGATGAAAGGGATATAAAACTGGTGACGTTACGTTGAAATCTTGTTTGTAGGCGTTGCCTACCAGAGTAAAATCAGAAAAAGCGGAGGATAGGGGTTGATATGTGTCAGATTAAACGTCTGCAGCTGACAAGCAGTATATTATTCTCTCAAGAGACATCGTTTACACGTAATACTACGGCAATACCATGTTTTACACGGAGCTAAATATAATATGATTTTATAAAATACAATGCCTTGACGTTAAATTTATAAATTAAACATAATTGTAATCTTAATATTATATTTTATGGAATAAAGATACATTTTGTACACAGACGCTTTCTACGTCGGCTATTGTTGGCACTTGCAAAGTGGAAGGAGCGCAAAACGACGGAAAGACTGTGGGGTGACTTCTTACCGCAATCACCTGCGGCTATTTTAAAGACACTTCCACTTTAATTATACCAAACCGCTCTCGCGATATTACGATATTATGATATTACGAAGCATAAGCCGGGTCCCGGAGATTTAGGGTCGCGGAAAGTTTAAACTGTACACACCCCAAAAACCCATTCCAGTCCTCCGTTACGATTTCTCCTCGACCGTTATCTAACTTCGACGATAGCGTTACTGCCGTTTTCGTTTTCCAGTATTCCCGGAAAATACCTACCTACCTCCCCTGAGTAAATATATAAGGTAGTGTAAGACGTTACTGCTGGGACGATAACACAGAATATCTAACGCAGCAATTCGCGTAGACGTGCTTTTCTATGATGATTTACTCGTTAGACATGGGAACAAATAAAATCGGTCGAATTCTCTTAGTAACCGCAGTTTTTTATTTATCAAGATTATATTGAGCAGTTCAATTCAGTTGAAATTTTCTGATTTAAGGTATTTTATTAGATTTGCGTCCAATAATTATGAATAAGCAAACACACATATGCACATGCACATACGCTCACATATACGCACATATAAAACTATTCATATTATCTTATATGTAGTAATGTATATGTTTTATGTAAAGTATATGAGATGTTTATGTGTTAATGTTATGAATATTATGGAAACAGTTTGTGTGACAGCATTACGATCAAAAGTACCAATTGTGATGTTAAAAAACGAGATTCTCGAAGAAGCCGTGAGCGAGTAAAAGCCAAACAAACTAGGTAACGTTATTGAATTGCGCTATAGTTCTTTTTTTGTAAAATAAACCAATAGTTTCTTCTATATATATTATGATGAAATATATTATAATTTCGATCTTTATATCGCGATGCCATTCGTTATGTCGAAAAACTTAATGAACCGAGTGTCACTCTTTGTCAGCATCTTTATACGAAAGTAGTTCGCCTTTTTCTCGACTATTATGATAATGGCCGCGCATTATCGTATAACATCCGCTATCGTAAAGTACGTAACATATCGCGCAAAAAAATTTTAATGAGAAAGCGAAGTTTAAAGTACGGCGGAGGGTTTGCGGAGACGGTAGAGCGGATTCAGCGTGCATTAGGGTCGGCACCTTCTCTCGAAAATTCGCGGGTGTAATCAGTAATCAAATTTATTAGTTTCTATTGTCTTGGGGGGCGAAATTCTTTTCCGATTTTATGGCGTGGAAAGACGATATAATAAGGAGAGAGCCGCCTCGAGCGAAGCTGCAAGTAACGAGGGAATAAGAATGGCTAGGCAGTCGGGGGTGGCTACGGGGGTGGCTCGGCTCCTCGGAAGGAGGAGGGCAAGATTTACTGGACCCGCTAGTGGCCGCCAACTTCGCAAGGGACGCTTTCTCGAAAACATTAAAGCGATATAATGCGAGCACGCGAGACTTGTTCAAACTTAAACGGGCGTATCTAGAGAATGGTGTAAAATCGTATTATCAGATTCAGAAGTAATTATTAGGTTTCTCGATTATTTCGAATTAGTTGCAATATATTTATTTTCATCTATTTATGAAAGTTCCCTTTGATATACAATACGTAAAATATAAAAAATTAGAAAAAAAACAAAAAAGACAAATATTCTTTTTTTAATAAAAAAAAGTACAAAGAGATATAAATAAGAAAATAAAATATAATATTTAAGAAAAGCTTGTATTTCAATGACTCACGAATAGCAATCTTAAAAAAGTGCAAAAAAATATAATAAAGATTAATAATGTTATTAAAATTATTTGCTAACCAAGATAAACAATTAAATAGTATGAACTTTCCATATAATGTTATTAATATCATTATTTGATAAAAAAATCCTAATTATTTATTCTATATTATTTATTGACATTATTATTTGATAAAAAAATCCTAATTATTTGTTTACGTTTCTAATCTTTGTACAAACTTTGATAATATTTTAGAAATGTAGAGACCACAAATAACCTTACACTTATCCCTTTATATATATTCTCTTTTATACTGCTATAACTCTCAGCAGTATAAAAATCATCATCAAACGGAAAACAGGATATCCTTTATGTGAAGCGAATATTGAATCCGTCCCGCTCATAAAATTTGTAAGAATATATGTTTCACCTACGATGACCGCACGGAATCACGAACAAGCGAGGGAGAGATAACTCAAATTCTTGAGATTTATTAATTTCCGGAAGCATCAGAGCCGTGAGCATGTCAGGATCGATTCGCGCAACGGTGACAAGAAATCTGTTGACTCAGGAGAGCGCGGGAGGTGGTTGTAATAAAAATAAATATTCCCAGCGTATGCGGAGCGGGACGAGCGGTAAAGTACGGGGGTCGCAAGGGGAGAGAAAAGACGGTGGAGGGCACGACGTCGTTCCCCACTCGTACGCTCCATAACGATATATAAAGCCGACATATTTCCGAATAAATCGTTTTTTTCAAATCTCGTGCATAGAACGACCGATAAACTCGACGTAGATGGCTCGTGGCAAAGCGGGCGGGGGTGCCCGACACTCGAAAGCCGTCGTCGTTTTCTGCTGTGTTGCATGGATTTTTATTCGGCCGCCGGTATATTTATGGACGAGCGATTTGCGTACGGCGTCGCGCAGATTCGCACCGCGATGATTTACGCTCGTTTTTCGATTACGCGGCCTCTCCGCGGATCCATAATCGGAAATATACGCAATCCACATTTGTCCACAATGGAATTTCATTATTTCCATTACTAATAAATAACTAGCGCGACACTGTTGTCACCCTTGGTATCGTTCAAGCGCCTATACTTCTCTTCGAAGTAAATATAAGAGCGAAGCGAGCGATTTCCCGAACACTTTCGTGATACCTTAACGTGTGTCCCATAAATTCTGTAACACATACAGGGGAAGAAACGTTCGATCTTTGCTCTAAATCATGAAAGAGACTTCTTATCATTATTTTATCAATCATTCAGACGTATTTCAATAGTTAGCAGTAATATTATCAGAGCGTGTAATAGAAGTCAGAATTTCATTGTTAGCTTTTAATCTCTGGGGGATTATAATTTTATATCCAACACGTCGGAGAGCTCGAGTTAGAGTGCGATATAAAAGCAGAAACACAAATCTCGGTCGGTCTCGGACGGTTGCTTTCCAAGATCTCAGTAATGGACCCCGGATATACTCCCCGAGAGAGTGTTTCCTGAGTCTGAATCAGCTCTAATACCAACCGCTCACGATACAGACGCATTTGTTATTTCATGTTAGTATAGCTGTTATGAAAAATGATATCAACATGAGTAGATCTTTCAAAATTGGAAAACGTAATAATTACGATGTAACTCTCATTGAGTTATTGCGAGACTTGACCGTTTTGTCACTCGGACTTGATGAATTCAAGGAAAATAGAATGGATCTCAGGGAAAAGTATATACGCGCAATATGTGTAATATTTATATATTATATTAAATATAAGAGGGCAGCCACTATTTTAATTAATGATGATTCAAAAAATATTAAATATTCTTGTTCAGGTATTCTTTCTTTTTTTTTCTGGAGAATTTATGTGTTTTCTATCCCGCTGTATTGTTTGGTATTCCAACACAGTGCTGATGATGCTTCATCGATAAATCTAAGTGTAATAGTGACTGAGTGTGTGCCTTCTTTTTGAGCCCAGCAGGCTGTAATGGACCGCAACATCTTGCGGAGCAGTTCACACACCCTCCCGGCATTTTCATTCCCCTGCTATATTTGTTTCTGCCTCTCAGCCGACGAGAGAGTAAAAACTCGAATCACACGGCTGAAAACTTACGCGACGATTTTCTGCTTCTTTACTGTAAATTTATTTGTTTATCTATTTTTGATAAAATATTAATTGTGTGCAAAATTCGTCACATATTGTCCGACAGAAGATTCTCGTCATCATTTTGCGTAAACGCAAGAAATCGGTGTTGATGTTAGAAGCATTATATTAAAATCAGTAAGCCCTACCTTCTCCCTTCTATAAGCCCCGCTTCACCTCCCTCTTGATGAAAGGCATTAACACCGCGTTGTTTATGAGGCGCCGTAAGAAACCAACGAGGGCCGGGGAAGTTCAGGGGTGAATCGAGACGAGACGTTCCAGGAAAACAAATGGTGCCGGGATTCTCGGCGATAAAAAATTGCACATCTGTTTACATTAATACCTAGTCATTAGCAAGACTTAGTGTCAAAACTCCGGCCGTTGTGTTCCGCGTCGCGCGAAAGGTCTCAACAGACAAATGCGACGGATCGCGAACGGGATTATCGATGCGCAGGAGTGAATCTTTTGATTAATTACTACGACAGTGAAAATAATTTCAACTGCGAATAATTTGCGATTTACGGGGGAGATTCTGACAACTTTGTGGCGCCATGACGCAAGAGTGATTTTTAAAGATATCTGAAAGGCTGATAACATCTTGAAAACTATAAATCGTCACGACTAGTTATTTTAAGATTATCGACGAAAAAAGAGCAATCCTGTCACAAATGTTAATATATGTATGTTTAATTTTCTTATCCTATTTCTATTTTAACCCTTAAGCACTGACATAGATTTACCAAAATATTTCGAAGTTTGATAATTACTTGAGAAAGTGTGCGAAACATCTTTCCATGTCGCCACTTCGTATCTTACGGGTCAAAGAAAAGATAGACGGACGCGATGTGATCACAACTAGTTATTTTAAGATTATCGACGAAAAAAGAGCAATCTTGTCACAAAAAGGCAAACTAAAATATAAAATTTGTAATATTTTATTTCCTATAATAAAATTAGATAAATCGATATGTACCGTTACTTAATTCTTGATAATACAAGTTGTCAGCGCAGAGATGTGCATTTTAACAATATAAAAGTCAATGGAGAGTGAAATACTATAAAATAATATGTAACAGAGGTAAATATTACGATTCAGAGAACGTAAAATAAGTGAATAAACTACATAGTAGTGCTTTCTAGCGCGACTCGCGCTGGCTAAATTGTTACATGATCTCGGGAACAATAACAAATACGTAGATACTTAATAGTCGAGCGAACAATTAGTGACGCGAAGATATAAAGATAGTGAGACGTGTCGCAATATTCCCAATTTTTGCGCAAAACATGTTACGATAATTTCTGCGTGAGATCATCGTGCTAAGATAATTTCGAACAATAATTCTGGATTTATAAGGGTAATTATTATTTTTATTAGTTCATTAGTTTCATACAAAAATATACATATAGGCACGAACTCCCATATTCTTTATACGTTGGTAATTATAATTAGGAAATCAAACTAATTAGGAAATTTACTTCAAGGCACGCCATACAAAAAGGGGGATAAACATCATTACAGTTGGTATAATAATTTAACCCTTAAGCACAGGAGTCTGATAGACTTCCAATAAAATAAAAAAATCTATTGCTGTTTCACTCCCGCTTAAGCATATACACATTGCGTTCGTCTATCTTTTCTTTGACCCGTAAGATACGAAGTGGCGACAAGGAAAAATGTTTCGCACACTTTCTCAAGTAATTATCAAACTTCGAAATATTTCTATGTAAATCTATATCAGTGCTTAAAATAGATGTTAAAATAGAAATAGAATAAGAAAATTAAACATACATTAAATTTAACATATAACATATATTAAATTTTGTAGAAGAGAGAGAGAGAGAGAGAGAGAGAGAGAGAGAGA